>NW_021318968.1:1888866-1916511 GCF_001605985.2 Dendrobium catenatum | reverse complement strand
CATAATGAAAAGCTTGCCATCGCTATTAATTTTAGATAAGAACTATCATAATTATATCTTTATTAAATAATTTGGAAAGACGAGAATAAAAATCATTATTAAGAAACGGAAATAACGAGCTTTTACGGTTGATGATTCTACTACGGTAAGAGTTTAAGATCATAAAAAATCAAAGGTGCAAGTCTAACGGGTATTATGTTGTCTGTAACATTGAATGGTATTCCACATAGGGAGTATCCCTATGAATCTAACAATAATGGAGTTTAGTTGCATGAATAGAAGATCCCCCTCACCTTTTGTTTTTCAAACTCATCCAATTACTAGGTTTTAGCGGAGATGATTAGCATGATTTTCATGAATCAAGAATATCACAACAATAGATATAGTAGCTACAAAGAATAAAAGGGTCGGATTGAATGAGTTTACCATCAAAGAAATAGGATAGTATCTATTGAAGCTTTAAGTGGGCTGTTTGGATGCTTTGTGATGTAATTGAAGTGACGGCAACCAAAACCCTTGCTTGATGTGGGTTGGAATTTTTAATCAGCAATACTTGGTAACTTTAGGACAGCATTTCGAAGCTCTCCCTTTGAGCGGTTTTATGTGCTGGACATGTCAAGGAAGAGATGCTTTATGATATTTCCATACTGGACTAGCAATGCTATGGGTTTGGTTTCTTTTGGACAATCTTTAGATCTTGAACCAGCAAACCATGGGAAGCGAACTGTTATGAAACCCATCATCGCATGTACGTTCCACATCATTACTGTTTTTGCAAGTTGGAGCATTGATCCGAGTATTATGGCAAGAAAAAAGGTAGAAGTATTGTAAGGGGAGATCGAACAATTGAAATCTGAAATTTCAGATATCCAAACTCAATTTTTAGATTTCAAAAGTCAATTTTTAACCGTCCATAAGAATATTGATGGAAAAATTTTCACCTTGAAAGAGATGTTGAACAAGTTGCTCGAGAACAACCCAAGATGATGTCGTCGGAGGCGAGGGAAGCCGCCGAGAGTCAAGGAATTGAGAAAAACTTCAATACGATAAGGCAAAAGGAAGATCAGGAGGTTGAGATTTTGGAGGTTGAGATTTTGGAGGGAGAAGAGAGAATGTTTCCCCTAGAGTCTATTCCTAAGGAGTCGAGTAGAGGGTAATGGGAGATGCATGAGAAAGCCCGGCATGAACGAAGGGGTGCAAAATTTGAGAGTAGATGAGTGAAATTTGAAAGAAAAATGACTGATTATGACCGAAAGGGTGCTGAATTTTAAAGGAGAATGGCTGAATTTGAAATGAGAATGGCTGATTATGATCCAAGGGGTGCTGAATTTAGGATGGAATTAGGGGAGCCTATGATAGGGAACAACCACTATAAATCCAAAAAACTGCTGGATTTCAGAAAAAAAAAAAAACAACAGCTACAGTGCATGTTTTTGCGAAAACTGTAGGAAAGTATGAGAAAATCACTTGAAATTCACTAGAGGAAGAAGAAAAATAGCAAGATACAATTGATCCTCTATTCGAGAGGAGGATCGATCTCTCCCAAATCTCTAGATGTCACTAGAGCCCAAAGAAAACCTAGATCTAAGTGATCTCAAATTTTAGCCAAATTCAAGATGCGCTAACCCTAGAAAAACAAACTATTTAATGCATACAATTCAATCTCTAAACAGTCCCTACATTCTTGTCTCCGTGATCCGATCCCGTATGGATCGATTGGACCGATCCAATGGACCAATAGACTGCTCTAACAATACTCCCCTACCAAAGATCCACCTTGTCCTCAAGGTGGAAATATGCTCGCGTTCATGTGGAGGTGGCCATCCCTAAGGTGGCTGAAAAATCTTACCGAATTGTTGAATCAAGGGCTGCACTGAAAGAGAAACATCCCCTCCCTCTTCAAATCTAATCACCTCCAGTGTAGTCCCACCAGATAATCTTCCCCTATCTCTTGTATATTCCTAACCATGGTCTTAAGTGATACCATGACTTTGGATAGCCCTGCATCTCCCCTCATAACCACCTTTCTCTCATCCATCATTAATTCCATCGTGAGTGCTCCCCAATTATCCTTAGTTTCCCCCAAGGTTTGCAACCACTTCATCCCAAGATGACATCAGTACTTTCTAACTCTAGTGGGAGAAAATCCTCCCTTACCTGAATCCCCTGGATGGTCAACACCACTTCTCTACAGATACCCTGACATTTCTCCACCTTGCATGTACCCATCATCTCACCATAATAATCGGTGTCCACTATTTTTACTCCCACTTGCTTGACGACCTGAGTGGAAATGAAATTATGGGTAGCCCTTCACCTTCATATGATTCGAAGTGAATCCTACTACTAAATTCAGGGAGACCTCCGCCACATCCAGATGCAACTTGTCATCTATTTCTCTCACCTCCCTCCTCAGTTTCCTCGTCATTACAGACGGGGAGAACCTGAAGAGTTTGATCTCTACACCTGTGCCCTGGAGTATATTTCTCATCACACCGAAAACATAACCCCTTTGCCTTCTTCTCTTGTACCTCCTCTGTCAACCTCTTGAAATTTTTCTCACTCCCTCCTATGTGGTGAAATCCACCTGATGTTGGACCCTTGGGTGCTAAATGAGTGGTCGTCATCTTGTAAGTGCCTCCTACGCAGCTACTCCTGGCTCCCCTCTCTAGATTCTTTTGATTTTCCACCAGTTAGGTCAATTTCATGGCCTCTCCCAAATCATAAGGCATCATAACTTTCACCGATGCTCTGATTTATGCCTAAAGCTCCTTCATGAAGTTCCCCTCCAAAGCAGACTCTGATAATCGCTCCACTCGACTGGTCAGGTGCTCAAACTGCCGATAGTCTACCACTAATCCATCCTGCACCAGTGCAAAAAATTATTCATAGAAGTATCCTCCCCATCAGTTTCGAAACGTTCTAATAAACAGTCATTGAATGCTCTCCAGCTCCTTATAAGTCTCCTCTGGTCCAGCCATTGGTACCATGACAATGCCTTCCCGGCTTCCCCTATAGACATAGGCCTGCTACTACCAATTTCTCCTCAATCGTTAACCCAATGACGGCGAAATACCTCTTCACCTTATAAATCCACCCATACGCATCCTCCCCTTTGAAATATGGGCATCTTCAACTTCCTCACCTTCTGATCTCCTCAGTTTCCCCTTATTTCTCCATAGCTTCCCCTCTCTCAAGTGCTTGGCCCTCCCCGCGTCTCTCGATCTTCCCTTGCCCTATCATAACCCAAACCCCCTTCGAATTCCCCTCTCATTCCTTCAAATTCCGCACCTCGGCAACAATAATATCCCTCCCGGCGTTCACCATCAACACCCCTTTGCTCCGCCCCCCTATTCCCATGCCTTTCCCCATATTTACCTCCCCTTTTCCTTCTACTGGAAAGGCTCCATATGGGATCTTCTTCTTTCTCCTTCCACGATTTCCACCTCATCGTCCTCCCTACAAATTTCGAAGTTATTGTTTTTCACTTCAGGTCCTCTCGCCTCAGACGCCGTCATTTGGGTTTGAAATCCTAACATCTTCTTCATCATGTCCTGCAGATCGGCCACTTGCCCTTCCATAGAAGAATTTTTTCCTCCATTGTTTCCTTGATGTGATTTATCTCCACTTCAATTCTCTCTTCCAAAGCATCCACTTTCTTGGCTGTCATCTCTATCCGGATTTTTGAAGATTCAAAAATTCTAGATTTGGGTCACTAAAAACAACAACTTTCATTTTTTTGGCCCAAAACCAGCTGCTAGAATTCGCCAAAAATAGCCCTCCACCGGTCCCAAGACTTGCTCTGATGCCAACTTGATATAAAACAACCATTATAAATCCATAAAACTACTGGATTTTAGAAAAAAAAAATGCCAGCAATAGTGCAGGTTTTTGTGAAAACTGTAGGAAAATATGAGAAAATCACTTGAAATTCACTAGAGGACAAAGAAAAATAGCAAGATACAATTGATCCTCTATTCGAGAAGAGGATCGATCTCTCCCAAATGTCTAGACGCCGCTAGAGCCCAAAGAAAACCTAGATCTAAGTGATCACAAATTTCAGCCAAATTCAAGATGCCCTAAACCTAGGAAAACAAACTATTTAATGCATACAATTCAAAAGGAAATCTCTAAATAGTCCCTACATTCAATTTCCCTCCTAAACTTCCTTCAAAATCCTTCCTAAATGGCTATGTAGAAATCGGGCGGTCGAATCCCGCGTACCAAAGGCGGAAGAGTTCCGCCTCTTGTCTCCATGAGCCGGTCCCGTATGGACCGGTTGGACCGGTCTAACAGCCTATTTAAGGCTAATAATAGGATGATTTAAGGGTTATGTTTTGAGTTTGCTAAAATTAGAACTTTTTTATGTTAAGAGGGTTCTAGCTACTGGCTAGGGATTTGGGAGAGCTGGATATTCCTCTCCAATTGAAGATCCAATTGTATCTTTATATTTTCTTTCATATATCTTGCAAAAAAAAAAAAATTTCTTGTGTTCTTCTTCCTAAATATCATATGTCGTCATCTGATTTTCTTGCAATTGCATCCACTTCCTATCATATATTTTCTCTCCTTTTTCAAATCATTTCAAACATTTAGAAGCTATTTGGCTCAAGTAGAATTCAGTAAATCCTATACATCCGGATTTAAATCCTGAAAACTGCTTAACATGGTAGAGATTAAATCTGGTTAAATTTTAATGAACTATTTGGCAATTTTAAAATTTGGGTCTATTAACTTAAATAAGATTTTAATAATACCAAATTATTTGTTAATATTCTAAATGAGACTTAACTATCAACTAGTAGCTACATGGTAAATTGAATTTCCTTATAATCCAATCGGTGGGTTCTCTATCCCACATGAATTACTTTATTGTAGTTTGGAAAACGTGGGGAAAAAAGCAAAAATAAGAAAAGCTAATAGGAGCAAAAGCAGAGTTAGGACAAATGTAGACGGTAATCTTCTTTGTTATAGCATATCTATTACTATAATTTCTCCTCTTTGGTCTTTGTCCTATGCTCTTCCTAGGGCCTTAGGCTCGTTTAGGGTATGCATTTCCTCATTGTCATTGCTTCATTATTGCTTCTACTTTACGTGAAGTAGAGTTTTAAAGGAGTCGCTAAAGGAAACTTGTTTGCCTCTTTTGAACAACATTATTTGTATCGGATTAGAAGCTACAACGGGAGATCGTCGCGAATGTAACCATTTTTCTCCCCTTTCCTGTGCTTCTTTGACTAAATCTCATAAATCTTCTGAATTATCAGATTTACTAAATCTGTGATTTAAGGCAAAACGGAGAAAGAATAGAATTTAACTTTCTGTAGGATTTAAACTTGTCATTTTTTATGTTTGGCATGATTTAGCTTAAATCCTATATCCTAACAACCCCATAAAGTCCCTAAACTCCAGATAGAAAATCTAATCCTAACTTGAGACTTGTTTGGTTGGAAGAAAAGTGAATGCAAAGTAAATATATTATTTTTTTACTTTTTAGTGTTTGGTTGGATTAAAAGCAAATCCAAGATAAAGTAAAGAAAATGCAGTTTATTTCATTTTAGTTCATTTTTTAGGTGTCAAAATCTCAGTCATCCATTGGCATTTGATCCCACGGTCAGGATGAGAATCCGTGGGAGGCTCACCTGGATCACGTCAATATCCTTCTATATTTGGGTAGCTGAATTAGGAAGGATTATATTGAGGCAATTATGTATCAATTAGAAGTTATTTATTTCTTTATTAAGACATCTTGTATAGATCTATAAATAGGGATAATTTTGTATAATAATTAGAAGGTATTTTTACCCTTCTCAAATTCTATGAATTGTAACATGGTATCAGAGCCAACGGCCTCCATTGCCGATTGAAGAACCATCCTAGAATCGTCGGAGGTAAAGAAGAAGAAGAATAAATCAAAGCTGCCAGACGCTGCGGACGCTGCTCCGACTCAGACGAATGCCACTTGCCCTCAGCTTCGATCCAGGACGGGATGGGACGGACCGACCGCTCCACAAACATTAAACCCCGAAGCCTCAAGCTGAAGCCGAAAGTCTCGATCTTCTGCGGAGAAGCTCAAGCCTCGCGGACAGACGAAGCCGAAGGATCGGAGCTACCAGTCGAGGTTGATTTTTCCTCCCGCAGCGGCATCCCCTTGGTGTCGTGCAGAATGATCGGAAGACGAAACCAGAAGACGAAGCCGAAGGTCCCGCTTGCAGCTGGAGAGGCAGAACCGTGCAGAACGTGGCGAGCATCCCGATCTGATAGGAAGGGAAGATCGTCGAAGGAACCTTGTCGAACAGCCAGGTAGGAGATGGAGTCGAAGAAGCGTCGTACCTTCCGATCCGATAGAAGGCAGAAGTCGTTGAAGGATTTGTTGAACAGCAACGAGGGAGCCGAAGAAGCACCTCCTACGATGCACCCGAAGGACGACAACGAAGCTCTCGTGGTGAGCATCCTGTGCGGAACCGTGCGGTGCAAGTATCCCGATCCGACCCGACAGGAAGGGAGGAGCACCGAAGGAGCTGAGTCGAACAAGCAGGGAGCCCAATCGGTCAGGAAGGAAGAATACGAAGGAGTCAAAGAAGCCTCCTGCGAAGCAAGAAGACTCTGAGCGAGTGGCTCCCAGCGTGCAGGCCATTGCCGAGCTTTGGATCAGCTTTGGATCGGTCCGGTCCAGTAAGGTTCAATTTAAAATTAAAAAAGGCCTTTCAACTTTTATTGTAGAAGAAAAAAAAATCGGCCTTTATTGCCATAACTTAAGATCAAAGGGATCTTATTTTGGAATCGCCTGGGATATACAAATCAAAGAAAGCAGAGAGAAGAAAGCGGCCTTCATTGTCGTTGGAGTCGTGCGGTCCAAACAGCTCGAGCCCTCTATTTTGCACCAGCGGCCTTCATTGCCGTAGGACATCGAACGAGAGTCGAGTAAGTCCAAACCGCGTGTGCCCTCTGTTTTGTGGTTGTGGCCTTCATTGCCAGGATTTGGAGGAATATTACTCCTTCTACCGGCCTTTATTATTGGAATACAGGTTCCTATCATCGGCCTTCATTGCCAGAATGTTAAGGAATACTAGTTTCCACAACCGGCCTTCATTGTCGGAATTTTGAGAATGTTCACATCATCGGCCTTCATTGCTGGAATTCCGAGGAATACAAGTTCCCACAACCGGCCTTAATTGTCGGAATTTTGAGAATAGTTTTCCATCATCGGCCTTCATTGTCGGCTTTCTCTTGTGGTTGATATCCTATCTATAACCAATGCAGCTCTACCTCTGAGCGAGTAATTGCAAGTTGGTCTCCAGCTTGAGGGGGAGTGTCAAAATCTCAGTCATCCATTGGCATTTGATCCCACAGTCAGGATGAGAATCCGTGGGAGGCTCACCTGGATCACGTCAATATCCTTCTATATTTGGGTAGCTGAATTAGGAAGGATTATATTGAGGCAATTATGTATCAATTAGAAGTTATTTATTTCTTTATTGAGACATCTTGTATAGATCTATAAATAGGGATAATTTTATATAATAATTAGAATGTATTTTTACCCTTCTCAAATTCTATGAATTATAACATGAGGTAAAGTATTCTCGCCCAATTTGATTGATAATATTTTATATAGATCAAGTCCGTCCTTGAACACCCATGTCGGCCACCGTCTCCACCACCACCTGTTGTCGACTGCCTGCCACCACCGTCCACCAGCGGCCCCTCTCAACGGCCGTTGCCTCCACCCGCTCCCAACCTCCGCCATCCGTCGAAGCCACCCCTGTCGCTACCACCCATAATCAGCCGTCAACCACCCCAGTAACAACCTCTTCATAATTTATGTAGCATTTACTTTACTTCAAACCAAAAAAAAAATTAAAGTCTTGCATTCCTTTTTCACTCATCCAAACAATTTTAAAGTATTCCTTTTCCACCGCATTTTTTTTTTCAGGCAACCAAACAGCCCCTTGCCTAATTTTCATTGCCATTAGATTATGATGTGTCATTTGTGGGTAACATCATAGCAAACCATTGCCTACTTCCCGCCATAATCATGTGGGTTATAATGTGGTACTTTTGGGGAATATCCTAGAACTATAACAGTTCAAATTTGAATTAATTTCATTAGATTTTGTATTAAATTTTTGGATTAGACGTTAGCCTAACATCAACCCTTGATCTATTTAATATGGGCTTAGGATAGACAATGGTAGCTTTATTATGACGAAAATTAAGATAAAAAAAAATAATCACATGACTCAAATAATGCAAATTATCAAGTCTAAACCAAGAAACAACTTGATGAATGCATCAAATTGCAGGTGATGGGGAGGAAATTATTACGGATCTATGGTTTATAATTTTGATGATAGCAAACATTCCTTATGTCTCTACGATTGTCTTATGTGCTAACGTTTCAGATCCACACGATCAGACTGCAATTTGGAACCAGCTCAAGATTGGGTAGACTAGGTCTATGTCAGTTTGTAATCTTTTTTCTTTTCTTGAGTCTGTTGTATTTGGTGTGGTTATAACTTGGTAGAAATTCTCTTGCTCCCTATATGATTTCTGTTTTTGGTAACATCGTCCTGGATGATATTAATATCGGCCTGGACGATCTGTCCAAAATCAGAAACCCGAATTAGGGCATCCTCATTAAGGCAGTCGTCAACAGATCGGCCTGGACGATACTTGTATCGGCCAGGACGATAATCTCAATTCAGAAAGAATCAACCGCCATAATCAGTTTAGGAATTCTTTGTTTTAGGAAATCGGCCAGGACGATATTATTGTCGTCCAGGACGATCTAACTCAATCATGCCTAAATTGATCTGGTATCTTTAGAAAGCATTAATGGTTGATTGATACAATCACATCGGTTGGGATGATATCCTGGACGATCTATATCGGACAGCTCGAATTCAGGGCGATGATCAGGATGATTGAAATCAGTTTTAAACTAATCGGCCTGGACGATGTAACCAATTTTCTTCTGAACGTCCCCCTTCACATTAGCCAAACTCTTAAGCACAACCTGAAGATACTGCGGCCGGTTGTGAACATACAGAACAATATTTATATGGTTCTCCGCTAAATTTGGAAAGAGATCAATATTCCTCGGTGGTAAAAAGTTTCTCCGATCCAGAGAGATGGCAAAGTCGTTCATTTTAGGAAGTTTTGGTTTAAAGTCTCCAAAGTTCAAGAGTATACGATTATCAGTCTCCATAGAAGACGAAGGAAAAGAATAACTTTCTTCTTCTACAGCTATGTAGGAAAAATCAGAAATTGCCCATTTTCGAATCAGCAACATTAAAACCAGAGCCACCGAGAATATTACCAGAAACAGCGGAAGCAACCTCCGATATCCAGCATGAGATCTCTTGTAAAAAGCCATAAACTTTATTGACGCCCAACTCCAAAACCCCCTCTTGTAGTACGACCAAATTCAAAAATACGAAAGACAAAGAAGGCAACGCGGAAAGAAGAGCACAAAATATACCAAAATCGCAGTTTTTTTTTTTTCATCTAAAAGTAACCAGCGGAAGGAAAGTGAAAAACCTTCTCGACAAACGCAGAGCTGATAGCCGAATGTTGCGGTTGGACGAAGAAATCAAGAGTAATAAGCGACGGCGGGCAACATAAGCGATTATTTCTAATTTTGCGTCTTCTGTGAAGCCCCACCATCTCGTTCCTTAGGAGTTCAAGTAATACCAGAGAACTAACACAGATTACAAATGGAGAGGGAGTTGGGTCTTCGTCGTTGCCGTCTTCGCCGTCCACGCTTCCTTCGCTGCTTCCCTTTGCTTATGTGCGATCACCCACCGTGTGCTTACCGGCGCATCTCGGTTAATCTTGATTTTTTCTGAGTCATATCGATTAGTACACCTGTCGATATTTTAGCTAGCATAAACACTTATAAAATAATACTTTTTTAATTATTTTTGTTGATGCGTAGAACACGAATCTCGAAGCATATTCAAATGATGAACTTTAAAAATTAAATTTGGGATTAGTCAAACTGAACGTTTCAAAGAGAGGGCGAATTATTACGTCCAGTCACAAGATGTCCGGACACTCAATTCAGACGCGCCATGTCACTCGAATACACTAGGCCCCGATGTATTTGTGTGACGTGGCAAGTCTAGATTGTATGACCACCGCTCGACAGCAGATCTCCACAGGACTTTCATCCGACTATCGTCGGACCCCTGCCCATCCTCTGATCTCCACAGGACATTCACCCGACCATCGTTGGATCACCGCCTATTTGTTAATAACCGTCGAACATCCTCACCGCCTCTAATTTCCATAGGACCTCCGCTCGACTGCCATCGACACACCACTCTGGCCATCGTAGCCCGCCAACTTTGCTCCTTTCAACCTCCTGTCGTCCACCGTCGTCGCTTACCGACTAATGTTCCTCCTACCACCATATGTCAAGTACGGTCCACTCTGAACACCGTTGCAAGCTGACTACGATCCCTTAGACAACTGTCACCCACTGACTATGGTCCTTCTGACCATCATCACCAACCAACTATGATCCACTCTACCACCTTCATCCGCCAACTACGATCTCTCCGACCACCGTTGCCCGTCGACAATGATCTCTCCGACCATGTCGTCCATTGACTATGGTCCCATAGACCATTGTCACTCACCGATTACGATCTCTTCGACCTCCGTCGCCCAATGACTACGCCCCCCCCCCCTCATTGTCCGACAATTATGGTCCCTCCGGCCATCATCGTTCGAGTAAGGTCCGACCAAACAACAAACAAGCTAACACTTTCTTGAGAATAACTCTCATATCACTAGATTCAATATCCACCATGTAATGTGTTTTATATGATGCACATTTTCTAAATCAATTCAATGTCTCCCCTCCAAGGAAAGACCTCATTTGTAATCAACAATAAACACTAGTATAATCATTTTAACTGGACCAAACCCCATGGTTTTTTTCATTTTCAGGATTTTCCACGTAAATACTTGACGTATTCTATGACTTTTGTACCCCTTTCTACTATTTGTTTGTGTGTTGGACATTCCTACAAAGTTTGGATGATAAACTTTATATCTCTCTACCGTCGCGAATATTCCGGGACGCAACATTTGTAAAACACAAGTTTTCAAGATTATTTTTACAAAATTATAATTGATTTGGTGATTTTAAATGTTCTAAGGATATAATTCGGAGTTCACAAAAATAAGACAAAGCCAACTATATATGTGCAGATTTTCATCTCCACTATCCAATCTAGTTTGGATGTCTCGGATTAAATAAATGATGATTTTGCAAAATGAATCTGACTTTTAAAAGATTTAAGGCATATTTAGGATGATTGCAGCTTTTTTAAAGATTTTTGGGGACATTTAGGCCATTTAAGGCAAACTCACACACACAACGCATACACATGAACTCGAACCTTGGACCTCTTAGTTGGAAGTCTAAGCTCTCAACCAATAGGCCAAGGGGAGTTGTGTGCTTTTTTAAAGATGATTGTAAAGTCATTGTAAGAAAAAAAAAATTTTGAAAGTTGCAGTAAAAGTTAATTTCTAGCGCAGAATTTCTGGAAAGCGGCTAGAAAGTAATAAACAAACAGAAATATGACTGCGGCCTTAAAAAAAATAGTAAGAAAGTTATGTCAATCATAATCTTTAATTGTATTAATAGTCTTTAACAATAACACAACAAAGAAAATGAAATATCAACTAATGAAAAGGAAATGAAAGAAGATAATGCAAAATAATAACTAAGGTTATGAAAATCGGACCAGACAACCAATCGGAAGAATGAGATGTTTATGATTTGACGTTGAACCGAATGATATAATTAATATTAATTTTATTTAAAATTAATATAAGGTTGATCTGGATGATATAATAAATATTAATTTTATTTAAATTAACATAACTAATATAATAATGATAAAAATAGTTATTTATTTAGCATCTAAAACTTTCTATTTACTCAGCTACTATCATGCCTAAGAAAAAACCGTCAAATTTGGTAAACTATGGCTTCTTCCAAGCAAAGGGGCTGCAAAAAGAACCTCTAAAGGCTGGGGGAGGCAGCTACTCTTGAGAATTTTACTTCAAAACATCATCTTCAACCATTGAGGCATTTTCACAAACACTTGTAGTGCATGTAGTTGCTGCTATGCGATTGAAAGTGGCTGGAATGGGATGATTTACACACTTGCAGGCTGCAGCTAGTATCCTTGATGCCATTGGAATTCATTTCAATCTCCTCATCCAACTCATTGAAAAGTTTTTAATTAGCTTCAACATCACCACACGGGACGCGACCATTCGATTCACGAACCTGAGCGGGATTGGTTGGCGGAATGTAACTGTCCAGCTACTCACGCTCGTCCAGTTCCACATTGAACTCGAGCTCCTCCATCTCAGAATCGAACGCAGAATCATTGCATTACGCCCAGGTCATGATCCTTGCATGCAGAATAATACTCCTCCATATTCTCATTCTCATCGCACTCGGCATCAGACGCTGATATTACTTCGGCAAAGTTGTTGGAGATGAGATCCTGACAGTGCTGATCACAATCCATTCGAATGAAATACATAAATAGCCAAAATCTGATTTTACTGGTTCGCCGGTTGAGTGGTTCGATTGCCAGTTCCATGAGATATTTTAAGCTTTAAGCGAGGCAGATTATATTTAAAGCCTGCCGGTTCAACCGATCAATCGGGTCCCATTTTTAAAGCATTGATAACAACTAGCCAAAAAGATAATAAGAGTCTAAAAAAAAATTACGTCCTCTTACCGGACGTAAAGCTACGTTTGGCCGCCAATAATATGTCGCCACGTGCTCTTACTTTTTACTGCGCGGCCCGAAGACTTGACCCGGACCGGAACCCGGGAATGCTATGTTCACGATTTTCTCGTTATTTGCTCGGTATTGCTTTGCAAAAACGAGAAATACCGCTCTGTGAAGACCAATATCATGCAAATACCGAGTTGTACCGAGTTTTTCTACAACTCGGTACAACTTGTTATTTGCTCGGCATTGCTAGGGATTTGCTCAGTATTGCTAGGGATTTGCTCGGTATTGCTAGAAAAAACTCGGTACAACTCGGTATTTGCTCGGTATTGCTAGGTATTTGCTCGGTATTGGTTATTGCCAAGCAAAATCGACCAATACCTAGCAATACCGAGCAATCTTGGGTCCGTTCCGGGTCGGGTTGTCGGGACGCGCGGTAAATAATGAAAACGCGTGGCACGATTCTACTGGCGGCCGAACGTAGAGTTGTGTACGTTCACCGGACCAAATAAAAGTTCAAACCAAGAACCATATTTAAAACATAAATACTGAATTAACATAGTAATTAATGGTGGAAGATTTGCTCTTACAGTAATAATCCATTACTAGTAGATATGATTTCAAAATATATTATTATATTTAAATAATTCTCTCTAAATCTAATAGGATCTTGATTGTTTATGTAGAATCTTAATTTTGGATAATTGATATAGCTTCAAAATAAGAATTTATGTTTAAAATATTTAATCTATATCTTACATGATTGATCCACATATTTGTTAAAAAAATTAAAATAAAATCAAAATAATGCATATAATCAACATTAATCTAATGAAAGGCCTCCTTACTTGTTTTACATTGCCTTTCATGCTTTATCATAATGTTTGAAAATTTATCATAAATTTGTCCACGATTTTATCCACTTTCCCGACCCATATTAGGTTTGGGCCAACCTCCAATTTCACACTTATGCTTAAGCACATATCTTAAGGCATCTCTATATAGTTTTAGTGATGTGTTAATAACAACTAATGGTGTCGCTTATCCCTCACACTTCCATTTTCCATCATCATCCCCATCCTCCATAAATGCATAGTAACAATCTTGCAAATTAGATGATATTCTTTTGCATTCTACTATGCTTACCACCATAAAGAGCATAGTGAAAAATATCATGATGTAAATGTTTGAGTATCTTTTTATTTGATGCCAAAATTATGGACATTGCTTTACACTATGACACAATGGTCAATCCTATGAGTATGAAAAGTGTTTTTTCACCCATTGTCGATTCATTCTTTGATTACTGCATTGGCTCTTCCATTTGAAAATTAAAATCACTTAATTTTCTTCATGAGGTATGACCTATGTTTGAAGGGGAGAGAGAGAGAGAGAGAGTATTGGTTGCAAACTCCATGCATATACATATCATATCTTGAAAGGGGCATCATCACCTTTTATAGGAAGAGGGAGAAAATATTGATTTTTTTAATCAACTTTGGAGGGGTTAGCCCATACACAAAAATGCACTCCATTGGCTTGAAAATTTGATGTCACCTTTATGTTATCAGTACTACCAAATATTGATCGAATTCAAAGGCTTTTGAAATATTGATCATATTCAAAGGCTTTAGAAATTAATTTCAAAGCTACCTTCTTATTCTATATCAAGAAGAGGAGATAGGGTTGGTAGAAATGAGAATACAATATCCTTTTCTTTCCTTCAAAATGATCAAAATCTCATTTAAGATTTTTATGGGTTTATATGACTTTATAATAAAATTTGTATGCCAAAATTATGAGAAAATTTTAAGTTTCAAGCACAAAATTCTTATATTTGTTTGAGCTATAATAAAATTTATCTTTTTCATGCTACTTTTTTTAATTATATTATTATTATTATAAATAAAAATAATATTCTAATCCATGCTCCCATTTATTTATTATAATTCAATTATCACTTAGGAAAAAAATAAATAAAAAAGCTAGTTCTACACTCATTATTGAATTTTCTCTTCTTTTTAAATATGAGCTTCAAAAACTAGAACTTGTTTTGTTCTAATTTCAACCAAACTCATATTTGAACTCACTTCAAGAAGAAAGTTTCATTCACTTCCACATATTTACAATGAAACAATCTTTTATAATTAATGCTCACATGACTCACATTATAAATTTAATGGAAAAAAAATTAAAATGCATTTGAAAAGTTTGTATCATATTATTCATAATGCATTATGACATTTGTCATTCGCATTAACATCATGATATGCACTATTAACATGAGTATGAAAATCAGGCTCATTTTGACAGGACATGAACCTTCCTTACACAAAAATGGTGCTTAATAACTGATTGATCCGCACATGGCCAATGAAGTTTGGTATATCACCAAAAAATTCATCTAATCAAGCACGAACCTTGATGCAATCTTTGAATTAAAAACTTTTAAAAATAAATTTAAGGCCATTCAAGCTCTAATTTTACTAAACTTATAGTTGAACTCAATATCGCAAAGAGATGAACCCATGGGCATCAATAGTGATCTCATCCAACTCCACTTGACCCCAAACTAAATATTTAAAGCGTGTCTAAAAACTTAAGTACATTAATTAAATGACCAAATGATCTTAGATCTGTGTGTTTAAAATCAAAACAAGTTATTTGATGAGAAGAATCAAAGGAACTCAAGATTACTCAATTATAAGACCACTAAAACACTTAAATATTGAAAAAATGACTTATGATTAAGAGAATCAATAAGAGTCATCATATGAAATATTTTTGAGGATTTCGGGTCAATCAAAATATCACCATAGAAAATTATAAATAGACTCATATTCTTCACATTAAGTTGGATAAAACTTGGAGCTAATATTAGACTTGAAATTAGAGTCAGCCCATCTCAATGATTGATGTTGACAAGCGTATTCAATAATGATTGTCATATGACCACTATCACCCAACCACCATTATGTGACTATGATCACCTGACCACTATCACCCAACTAAGATCTCCTAACCATCACCCAATTATTATTCCCTGACTACGATTTCCTGACCACAATCATCTGATTATAATATCTCGATTATCATCGCTCAACTACCGTCACTTGACTTTTATCTCCCTTCAACTTATAACTATTGACATCAAATCACATAATTACCTATAAAATTGATGCACACTAATTTCATTGCTCATTATTGCTGAAATTATTAATGCACACCATTATGTATGAGGCCAATGTTTAATATTGATACCAATGTTAATGCTCACTAATTTCATCGCTCATTATTGCTAAAAATATTAATGCACCCCATAATCTACGAGGCCAATGTACAATATGAACGCTTAACATCAATCATAAGGTACATGCATATCATTGACATGAAGGCCAATGCCATGTCAACTTTGTTATTGCGATCGCTTGCAATGTCGATGCACGTTGTTGATACCAAAGCCAATTCCCGATGTCAACAACAACACAACAAAAAGCCTTTATCCCACTACGTGGGTTGGCCAAATGTCTACTACTAGTTTTTCTATAGACTACTTATGATCGAACTAAATGTCTCAATGAGAACCCAATGTCACCAAAAGTGATTTGATCTCAAAATTTTTAGGATATAAATTGAAGGGTCAAGTTATTACATATTTGCAGTCAAAATGAGTAGCTCGCTGAGAAGAATATGAAAAATATCAAAATCACTAGATTTTGTTGTCATTAAAGCACTTAAAATTTGAGAGAATGATCTATGATTAAGGGAACTAATATGAATCATTTGATAGAAAATTTTAAGATTTTGGCTAAATTTATCAAGGTGTAAGTCTATAAAACTATAAATTGACTCACATTCTCCACAAGTAGGGGGAGATAAAACTTGGATATGAATTCAAGAAAGCTCTACGTGATGATCGAAATTAACAACTATTGCCAAAAATGCCGTCTAACTATCATTGCACAATTATCATGTCTTGAGCACCATCGCTCAACTATGTCCTCTCAACCATTATCATCTAATTATCATTGCCCAAATACGATCTCTTAACTATCATTTTTTGGCTACATTCCCCCACAAACTTTTTCATAGCTTGCAAGGTTGATGCATGCTAACAACAAATGTCATCGCTATTAAGGTTGGTGTATGTTATTGACATCATCTTCGATTCTCAATGTCAACAAAAAGATCATACCATACCTCTCTCTAGTCTCCAAAAAACACATAAAACATACACAAACAATGTAAAAAAAATAACTCATATCACAAAGCTCTTGCAACTTCCACTATAAAATTTATCTTTTATAGTTCATGTCTACTATATTGAATAAGAATCTTCCATAATTATAGGGATGAACATCATTCGTAATATATAACATACTCATAGTGAAATCATTTCAACTAAGTCAGAGCCCGCAATTTTTTTTTCTTTTTCCGAGTTTTTCTTGTAAAACCTTTAATCTCTTACAACTTTCTTTAATATATGTGTTTAATCTTTGTAAAAAAATAAGATGTGAAGCACTCTCTATTACCATGAATATTATAGCTCGCAACAAAGTTGTATACATCATATGCAAGGAAGTAAATCTTTAAAAAAATTTAAGAAGACTTCTTAAGTTTTATTTGGGACGGCTTTTTTAATGCTTATTGAAGTAATTTTTTAGTACAAAAATTAAAAAACTGCTTCAAGAAGCAGTAAAAAAACCGTCCAAACGAAGCTTAATGGGCAACGAAATTTTAAAAGCCACACTTCAGTGCATAAATGGAAAAAGCATTCTTAAGAAATAATAAATGTCCAAACATAACGTCAGGTAAATATTACTGATACGTTACTGATAGAATGCCGAAGACCACATCAGAACAGAACGCAAAAGATAATAGAAAAGAAAAACAATTTACTTTCATCATATTAAAGAAAAGCTAAGCAAACTAGCAAAGGCTTAAGCTTTACTCTTTACATAGAAAATAAACAAAAGTCGGTGGCATTAAATGCCATCGCCACGACGCCACTCATCCTCCGGTAGCTCCGCAGTCTCCATCCCAACACTCCCGTCGGTAGCTGGTATGTCATTTTCCCTCTATCAGAATATCTATACTTATTAAAATTTAATTAAAATAAATTTTCAAATTATTAAATTTATTTTTGGATGAGTATATGCTCATTTCAAAATAAATTTAATGAGTTTAAACTTTATTTAATTAAATTTAAATAGAAATATTCTGGCTCAAAATTTCCCCAAGGATGCTCTGCTTTGCCTCTTTCCTCTTTATTGTTCTTGTTTTATTAATGGTAATCTTCCTACTTTGTTCGCCGTTACTTTCCCATTTATTATCGTACTCCGTTGAAAAATAACACAAATTACAATCTGAAGGAGAGATCACATGATCGAGCAGGCTGATGGCTCTTCCTCGCAGATGAATTTGCAAGTTCTGCAACCATCATAGCATGGCGCAGCACAAGTTGGAACCACCGGCGGCGCCGGCGGAGGCTCTGCAGCAGGCTTGCATGTGCACCAGCCATGGCATCCGCATACTGGAACGGAAGGCCAAACCGTAGGATAGGGGTACGGGTACGGGTACGGATATGGGTACGGATAACATGGAGGATCGGGCTTTGATGGTGCGGGCGGGGGTGGTGGTTTCGCTGGCTTCGGTGCAGGCTCGGGAGCTGGTGGAGGCGGAGCAGGTTTGGGTTCGGGTTTTGGTGGTGGTGGTGCGGGTTTTGGTGGTGGTGCGGGTTCGGGTGGAGGCGGAGCAGGTGGAGTCGGTTTATCGGGTTTGTTCTCCTTGATCTGAATATCCTTGATGACCTTGCAGGCTTTGCAGCAGAGCTTCTTGGAAAGCTTCTTGGGATCGAATGGGCCGGAGACGAGCACTATGCCCTCTTTTTCATTGTACACCACAGATTGAATGTTTTCTCGATCTCAAAGAAATCAATTCATAATTCGTCAATTTATGAAAAAAAATAGCTGATGATAGGGTTTCTTTTAGAGATAATTAGAAAATGATTGTTGATATGAAGTAGGAGCTTCTTACCTTGGAGTTTGCAGAGTACCTTCCTAATTTTCTTGGAGCAGATTGTGCATTCAAGATCTACTTTGAGAATTAAAGTTGAGATCTGCAACAACAAGATACAATGTGTAAAGAATTTTTCTCACAATAATAAGAGAAATTGCGTCCATGCGAGAGAGAGAGAGAGAGAGAGAGAGAGAGAGAGAGAGAGAGAGAGAGAGAGAGAGAGAGATTTTCACAGAGAAGGAGAAGAAATTATATGGAGGAGTTTGATAGCCTAATCGATCCATGGGATGGAAATTCAAATCATTTTGTGCTAAGAAGAAAGACATTACAGAAAATAAAAACAGTGGAGAGGGAAATTTTCACCTTCTCTGCCATTTTTCGGAGCCAGTTATCCAAAATGTGGGGAGTGGGGGGGAGAGAGAGAGGAGAGTGGTTAGCTTGTAGCTAGTGATAAGTGCGAATGGAAAACACCACTCCTTTTAAAGAGCGACACGCACCACCTCCAAAAGCTGGCCGTCGAAATTCTTGATTACTGGGGTGTACAAAGGTTAATTTAGTTGGTATATTATCATATTCTTGTCCAAAAATATGATTCAGAATTAATTTTTTTAAATGGTGGTGAGGCCTTTAGCATTTTATGATGTATAATATTAATCATTAAAAGAGAACCATAAAAGTAAATTAAGTATTATAGAGATGAGGATGTTGATGTGGATGAGTAGTTTTATATTCAGAGACATAGTGCAAAATGAGTATATGCGTGTAAATGTTGAAGTAGTACTAGTGGCCGGTAAGATTAGAGAGAGTCGAAGATTAGAGAGAGTCGTCTTAGATGATTTGGCCAAATAAATATTTGTCTCGTTAGGGAAGTAAACTAAGTAGCAAACACAAACAAAAAAAGAGAAAATGCAAAAAAAAAAAAAAAAAAAAAAAAAAGGGTTTAAAAAAAAAAAAAAAAAAAAAAAAAACAACAGGATTTAACATGAAATTTTTTGAAAACGGTAAAAAAACCACATAGCCACGTCACAATAAGAAATTCACTATGAAAATTGGAAGAAATTTGTACATCTCTTTTTCTCTCACTTTCTCCTTATCTCTCTTGACTATTGCACAATTCTCATATATAAATAAACAAATAGAAACTCACTAAAACCACCAAAGAATGCAACCATTAATGGAAAAAAAAAATTATACTGTTCTCCTCGCAGCACCGCGGTGCTTCAATCTCCGTCTTCAGTTTGTTTGACAATGACGCATCACTAGGTCTAAAGTTCCACAACACTCCGCTCTCTATCAGTCTCCAAGCAAACTATATAGGTGAAACGAAGCAGGGAGAGGACTCTGTGCAACTCCCCAACAAGCTCAACCGATGGAATTGAGGTTCGACAACTCGATTGATCGACACAATCATATTCCACACAAAACTAACAGGTTTTTCAATGACCTGATTAGAAAAATAAATGTAATAAATCTAGCCTATGTTAAGAAATGTAGAGGTACACTTAAAAAGGATTAGAAATGGACTTTTTAATTAAATTTAAATGAAAATTTAATTCTTAATAAGACACAATGAAGAAAAAAATTCATGCAGCTAACCCCACGTAGTGGGATAAAGTTTGTTGCTGTTGGTTTTTGTAATATAGTATTAATTATGTATATATTGCATATTTAAAACTATATTGCATTTATATAATATTAATATATCAAATGCATTGTTTGGTTGGAGTAAAAAGAAATGCAATGTAAAAAGAATGCATTATTTTTTTCTTTTTTGGTATTTGGTTGAAAAGTGTGTAAAGTAAAATCATAATGTATTAGGAACTCTCCCAAATGCAACTTATTTTAAGAGTAAATGAAACCAGTTCAAATCGAGTAAAAAAAATAGTTCATGAGCTCGAGAGAGAAACTCATGGTAACCATTGTTCATTTCTTCCTCCATTATCGCAAGAACCATTATCGTTTTTCCTCCATCATCGTTTAAGGTGCTCGCTCGCAGTGAATGTAACTATTTTTCTCCCTTCCTCGTGCTTCTTTGGCCAAATCCCATAAATTTTTGTTGCTCGTATCTTCAACTAAATCCCATAAATCTGCATAAGAGGAAGACTGTCAGGTTTATATCATTCTATCCGCAGCATCCGGAGAGAATATGATAGATGTAAATACATCTTAGCACCCACTAATGCTTAGCTTGGTTGGTGAGCGAGTACGGTTGGGAACCCCCTATCTTATGCTCGATTTCTCTCGAGGGGCAACACCTCTTAAGTGAGACTCAATCAAGTACTGCTGGCCAGGACATTTATGAGGTGGGTGACTCTTCTAAGTCAGCGAGGATTAATCACGACACCAAATACCCTTTCAAAAATGACAACGGATGAATACTCAGTTCATTACGTTGTTGGGAAAGATCCAAAGCAACCAGGCAAAGGAAGAAAACAAACTATCTCCGACTCATCCAAGAAACCTGCTAAGGGAAAGCAGAGTAAAAAATCCCAATCCCTTCATACTTCCTGATGTCCTTTCCCACTATTGGTACGTGGAACATTAGGGGTTTCAACCACTCAGATAAAGTCCTTAGCTGCAAACAGCTTATTAAGTCTTTTAAGCTTGATCTGTTATGTCTTTTGGAGACCCGTATTCGCTCCTCCTCTCTCTCGGACGCTTTTTTTGATTCATTTCATACCCTCTTCCAGAATGAATTAAGCCTCCATAATTTCCATTTGACTTCCTCAGGTCGTATTTGGATCAAATGGGATTCTAGCAAACTCAATTTTACTCCCAATCTGGTTACACCGCAAATGATTAATGGTAATGTTTTGGTTGGTAACTGCTTCCAGTTCCAAATTACTTTTGTGTATGCTTCAAAGAATGCCTCTGATAGGAAGGTTCTTTGGGATTCGGTTTGCTCGGTTGCTCCTCCTACCGATTTTCCCTGGGCCATTGTTGGGGATTTTAACTGCTGTCGGTTTGGTTCTGAGAAATCTGGTGGCTCCTCTCTTCATCACTCTTTTTTGGTTGACATTAATAATATGATATTTGCTAATGGTTTGTTGGATTTGCATTCGGTTGGCAGCTTCTACACTTGGTTTAATCAGCAATATGTTAACCCCACTTTTATTAAACTTGATAGGACTCTTGTTAATGAGGAATGGGGTAAGAGGTTCCCCAACTCTTACTGTTCTTTTCAAAGTCCGTGATCACTCACCTGTTATTTTGCATCCGGGAGCTTCATCTCAGTCCAACCACAGATTTCTTTTTAAGAATTTTTTGACAAAGCATGACAGTTATTGGGTTTTTCTTTTAAATGCTTTTTCTATGCCTGCATATGGAAATCCTCTTTCTCATCTTTGTAATATTCTTAGAAAGTTAAAAGGGGACATTAAAAACCATCACTGGGCGAACTCTCAATCTCTCAACACTCAATTGGATGAGCTTCATGCTAAACAACTCACCACTCTTGAACGTATTCATGTTTTCCCGGAGGATGCTTCTCTTGGTGATGCTCTCAGGCATATTAACTTAAATATTTCTCATGTTAATTCTATGATTTCTAGTTGGATTATTCAAAGAGCTAAGACTAAATGGATGCATCATGGTGAGGATGATCTCAAATTCCTGTACGCCAAAATCAGAAATAGGCAGGGTAGCTCTAAGTCCGTAGTCAACTTATTTGTTATTAATCCGAATATTACTAGAGAGGAGGTAATTCACTCCATTACCTTGTATTTTCAAAAGCTGTTCAACCCTCCCTCTCTTACTTCTATGAACATGGCTCTGTTTCCCATTGGTACTGCTATACCTGGGAGTTATCTTTCGTTGCTCACTGCTTCTATCTTGGATGAAGAGATCAAAGTGGCTGTTTTTAGAGGTTCTTCCAAATCCTCTCCTAGACCAGACGGGTTTAATTGCTTTTTCTATAAAACTGGTTGACATATCATTGGTCCTCTTGTTTGCAAGGCTATTAGGTCCTTTTTTTTTCTAAAGGATACATTCCTAATGGGGTGAAGGCCACTGCTTTAGCCATTATTCCTAAGCATCGAAATGCTTCCTCTATCACTGATTATAGACCTATTTCCTTATGTAATACTATTTATAAAATCATTGCTAAAGTTATTGATGGGGCTTTAGAAGGTTTTTTCCCCTCCTCTGCGGGTCTTAGGCAAGGGTGCCCGCTTAGTTCATATCTATTCTGTTTAGTTATGGACTCTTTCTCTAATCTCTTAGAAGCTAGAGGTTTCAAAGGTTTTACTGCCGAGAACTTTCAACTTTCTCATCTTTTATATGCTGATGATGTTTTAATTTTTGGGGAAGCTTCACTGGAGAATTGTAGACTTCTTTCTGCCATCCTTAAAGAATTTGCCAATGCTTCGGGGCTGCATGTGAACTATGATAAATGCTCTGTTATGTTTTCAAATAAACAAAGGTATCAGGATTCTTTGTGCCAAGCCTTATCTATCTCCAATGTTTGCTGCAAGATTTTGTATCTTGGCATTCCTATCTCCTTTACTAGGCTGAAAGTGGCGGATTACTTGCCTTTGATGGACAGCTTGCTTAAGAAATTTTCTAGTTGAAAAGCCAATCTTCTGTCCTTTGCTGGTAGGCTACAATACCTTAAATTTACTATTCAGAACACTATTGCGTATTGGATCAGGGGTTCTATTATGCCTAAAACTGTTTTTAAGTTTTTTAAGAAAACTTTTTCAAATTCCTGTTTTTTGGAGATGTCTCTTGCACTAACAAGCTTCACATGGTATCCTGGGAGAATGTATGTAAACCTAAAGTGAAAGGTGGGTTGTGTATTCCTAGCTTAAGTGCTATTCAGTTTGCTTTCAACTGTTCTGTCATTCTCAGAATGTATAACTGTCCGTCACCTTTGTCTTCCTGGCTGTCTTCTCAATATACCTCACCTTGGAAGCCTCCAACTCCGAAAGCCAGCAAATTTTAGATCGCTGTTTATCATACTGCTAGATGAATTTTAAGTTTATTATTTCTCCTAATGCTCCCATTTCGTTTTTTTGGGATCATTTGTGTGGTAATAACACTCTCTCTGAACATGTGGGCGATTATTTGTTGGATGGTTTTGTTAACCCTTTACTGAAGCATTATATTTCCAACTCACGTTGGGATTTGGGTGGGGATGCTCCTCAACAGCTAAGGGATTTAATCTGCTGTTTACCGATCTCTCTTACTGATGGGCCTTGCATGTACTAGAAGGATTGTGTTAAAGTTAAATTTAGTACTTTTATTGATAAATTTTATAGCTCTTTGCTGGACTGTTCTTGGAATAATTTGGTTTGGCACCAAAATATATTTTGAAGCACTTGGTTTTTGTCTGGCTGGCTCTTGTTGGTGGCCTTAAAACACAAGATGCTTTGAGACTTAGGAACATTCATGTGCCCATGCCGTGTTCTTTTTGCAATGCGGCTCCGGAATCTGTGAACCACATCTTCTTTGAATGTTCTTTTTCTTTTTCTGTCCTTAACTCTCTTCTCCCTACAACTCATAACTTTCTGCTTAGACCAACTATGCTGCAGTTGTTACAATGGTTGGATTCAGATCTTTCTGGTTCGGTGTTGAACAAGAAATTATATATGCTTATGGTATGTTGCATTATTTATTATCTTTGGAGAGAACGAAATAGTAGAAGATTTGGTAATGATATTCATAGCTCTTCCTCTCTGATATTTTCTATCAAAAGAGTTATTTTTGGCAAAGTTCACAAATGGAAGAATTCTGACCTGCTTCTAGGTCAAATTCATTTTTGATATGGCTGTGGAGGTTTTGTTATTCAGGCCTGTTTCTGTTTATGTCGGCAATGCTGAAGATGATTGGGATTGTGGCTCGGCTCTCTCTAGGCTATTCTAGGGAGATTCTGTTGATTGGGCTATGGAGAAATTATATATTGGATGGCCCATATTCCGTCCCTATGCCCCTCAGTTTCTTTGGGCGTATGCAGGGCAGGCAATTTCGTGTTGTCTAGACAATGATGAAGAACTCCTCTTTATCCCTTGGATGGCTTTTCAGCAACCAGGGATATGTTTGCTCGTTATTTATCTATTACTCTGAGTCCAGGCAGCTGGGTTTGAGAGATATGTTCTTTGTTTTTCTTTGCTGGCTTGCAGGACTCAATTCTTTGCATTTCTCTTTGGGCAGCCATTATGATTACTGGTGAGATTGGAGCCTGCTATTTTGATGGTTCTCTTGCGTATCCTGCTGGAACGTCTATGATGCTGTCTTTTGGAGATCCGGATGTTCTTTAATCCTCTGTTTTCCTTCAACCTGAGAACCTTTATATTTTTTTAGTTTTTTTTCGGATGGCGTTTTTGTTGGCTATTTATTTGTTTTTTTCTGTCTTATTTTTGGGCTTCTTCAAGCCGGCCATTAATGACTTTAGTCATTTCTTTCTTTACGTGTAATCTTTTTGATTAATATAGGGGCTTCGCCTAAATTTTCCCAAAAATAAAAATTAAAAAAAATACTCAGTTCAAAAAAAAAACCTCCTGACCCATTTCCAAAGATAATTGCCAAAAGAACAAGAAGCAATTTAAAACGGCACTGCTCTTTGTCAAATCTATCTTTTCAAAAACCAACTAATGTCCTCTTTATTGCCTGTGGCTTTGTCCTTTCTCTCCTTTGGTATAACGAATGAAAGCGAATGAGAAACTTCTCCATGAAAAGAAGGCAAGTGAAAACTTTACACGCAAGCATGTATTATTGAATGCTTACTTCCTCATCAAGAGAGATGGTGCTACATATAATGTATGAATAACGTCAACTAATTTATACAACTCTCCTTGCCCTATTGGTTAAGAGCTTAGGTTTCAAACTAAGAGGTCCAGGTTTTGAGTCTATGTGTATGCGTTGTGTGTAGGAGTTTGCCTTAAATGGCCTAAATGTCCAAAAAAAAAAAAAAACAAAAAAAAAAAAAAACGTCAACTAATTTATTTTTCTAATTATTTAAAAAACTCATCTGCCCAAAAATGAGGGATGTTCGTAATTGTAAAATTATCGTAGAAAAAATAATTTTATTATTATAGTTATTGAAAGTATTTTTTTATCATAAAAATTTTTAAAAAGCAACAAGAAGCATTACGGTTTTTATTTGAAAAAAAATAGTCATAAAACTGTTCTAAATAAATCAAAATTCAATTTTCAAAAATAAAATAAAAGTCTAAATTTATGAATGTCCGGGGAACTATTAATGTGGACAATATTGTAGTCATCTTTATTAGATTTGTGATATTTTTATGTTGCTTAATTTATTAAAAAAAAAATCGATTTTAAGTTTTAGCGACATTAATAAACACGTATTAGCTATGAAAGATTTTGAGTTCACTCAATATTAGTAAATTAACAAGTCTAATAGATGTAGACTCACTATTAATTAAATAAAAACTGGTTAAACATGCATTAATTATCTTAACATAGCAAGATTTAAAAAAAAAAAGAAACACTTTCATGTGTTGAAAGTTCTACTCATCAAATATGACTATTGAAATTCTAACAAAAAAAAAGTATAACTATTGATATAATTTTCAAATCTCAAAATAAGTGTTCAAATTAGGAACATTTGGAATATCCCATTCGGATTTTGTTTTTCGACAAATTGATAGTCATAGTTGTTGCGTCCACGAGTATTCGCGGTGGTAGAGAAATATAAGATTTAACTTCTTAGCGTTGTACGAAAATCCGGCACACAATCACATAAAAAGAGAGGGTCTAGCATTTATGAGACACCGAGATTTTTATGTGGAAAACCCCTAAAAAGGGGGAAAAACCACGAGGCCCAGCCCAGTTTGAATGAATCCACTAGTACTGTAGTTGATTACAAATGAGGTCCTTCCTTGGGGGAAGGCCTTAGCTTGATGTACATCTTATGGAGTACATTACATGATGTTAATACAAAGAGTCATTTTTGACGTGTTTGTTTGGTCGGAAGGACCGTAGTCGACGGGCGATGGAGGTTGAAAGGCATGCAGTCGGTGGGCGACGTAAGTCAGGAGAACCGTATTCGGCTGGCGACGGAGGTCGGAATGATTGTAGTCGGCGGACGACGTAAGTTAGGAGGACCGTAGTCGACGGGCGACGGATGTCGGAAAAACTGTAGTTGACGGGCGACGTAAGTCAGGAGGACCGTAGTCGACGGGCGACGGATGTCGGAAAAACTGTTGTCTGATGATGAAGATCAGAAGGACGACGTCAGGTAGAAGTCCAACAAAGGAAAGAAATACATCTTTGCATAGACATCCAGCGAAGTCCGATAACCGGTAGAAGAGTTCCGGCGTTTCTGCGGCTAGAAACTTTGGCGAAGAGTGTAAGGTCCGACGTCTGGGTAGCAAGTCCGACGTTCTGTTTTCGGTGGCAAGAGGAGGAACTCCGGCTTCACTGGAGCGGAGCTTCGGGGTTTGTCAGGAGGGAACTTCTGTTGTTAATTGCGGATAAAGAATTTCAGCATTCACGTGGATAGTGGGAAAAAATTATGGGCGTTCTCCCGAATTATCACGCAGCTAATACGGCGTGTTCGGGGCAGCAGGGACGAACTCAGCGGCTGGTCGCAGGAGGAGCTGATTTCCTCCTTCTTTCTTCTTCTAATCTTCTCTTTTCTTGCTTCCTCACCCCTTCTTTATGAAGCTTGAGGGCTTCTATTTATAGTTTCTAGTCAGTGGCAATAGCCCGTAAATAGGTGTGAGTATCAGGTGGCAAATATGGAGTTGGTCCGACGAGAAACGGCTTGATAGTTGAATCCTTCAATTCACTGCCACCGTTTATTGGATTTTTGAGTGCCTTAGTGATGTCGCCGAATCCAGTTATTTTGGGACTCGTTGGATTTCGTTATCGTCGCAGCCATTTTGAATTCTCT
>NW_021318968.1:1883189-1888766 GCF_001605985.2 Dendrobium catenatum | reverse complement strand
GGAACCACGACACTCGGACTCCTCGTCCCCCACACCTTTACACTTCTTCTTTGACAGTAGAGTCCAACTCTTCCGACGATGAAATGATTGATATCTTTTATCGTCTAGTCACTTCACCACCTATATATTCCACTGGTTATGATTCACGACCTACCTTTCGTAGCCATTTGATACCTGAATATGAGTTGGTTATTGATATTAGCTCAGATGAGAAAGAGGACTTCTTATGTCAGACTACTACCAGATAATCTTCCCCCCATCAGATATGCGGGATAGGAGTTGGGGATTCCATTCAAAGATCTTCTAACACTCCCACAGTTGATGATGATAGTCCAATATGGGGTAGTGGAAACCCCATATCTCACTTATACGATACATTTAGGCCAACACGATCTAAGGAGTGTTCCTCTTTACCCCATAGTATAGGTGCCTCATCGGGTCCTGGGAGTCAAGATTCGGAGGAGATCGCTATGGAGGTGGAGGTTAGAACTTCCCCTTGTTACTTTTCACCTGCTATAGAGAATTTTGTTGAGCAGGACCTTGTCCGTTCCACTTAGCCTAATGAATAAGCTCTATAGCAAGCATGCGTTTGGCAAACTGACTTCCCTAGAGGTGTTGAGGGTGTATGCTACATGGGATTGAGTTAGTCTAGTCATACCAACATCCGAGCCATTTCTCATTCCTATCCGGTTGTTTTTCTTGTCGATGAAGAAGACCCGGATAGTGGGGAGGATAGAATACTTGATGCTCCACAAGAGTTTGAAGATGGCATCACCTCTGCCATGGACGAACTGTGTGAGGTAAATTTAGACACTAAGTCAGATCCTAGGCCTATTTTTTATAGTGCCATACTGTCAGAGTCAGAGGCTCAAGGATACATCGAGTTACTATCAGAATTCAGAGACTGCTTTGCTTGGAACTACACTGAGATGCCTGGTTTGAATCCAGAAGTAATAGTCCATAAATTAGCCTTTAAGCATGATGTAGTCCCTGTTAAACAAGCTCCTCGTAGGATGAGACTAGAGATTGAACAACAGGTGATTGCTGAAACCAAGAAGCTTATAGAAGCTGGTTTCTTTAGGAAAGAGAAGTACCCTATTTGTCTTGCCAACATTATTCCAGTCCGGAAGGAGAGCGGGCATATATGAGTTTGTATCGACTTCCGTGATTTGAATAAGGCATATCCTAAGGATGATTTTCCTCTTCCCATTACTAAGCTTATGGTGGATATAGTATAACCCCATAGCATTTTCTCATTCATGGATGGTTCATCTAATTACAATCAGATAAAGATGGACCCCGAGGATGAGAAATTCACTGCATTTTGTACACATATAGGTGTCTTTTGTTATAAGGTGATGCCTTTCGGTCTCAAGAATGTCAGGGCCACCTATCAATGTGCTATAATTATTATCTTCGATGAGATGATACACGAGCAAGTTGAATGCTCTATAGATGATTTGGTAGTCAAAAGCAAGGTCCGTGGAGATCACCTTCGAGATCTACGAATAATTTTTTAACGCCTGCGCAAGTTTGATTTAAAGATGAATCCATTAAAATGTGTATTTGGAATCAGTGTAGGAAAGTTCTTAGGGTTTATAGTACGCTACCGTGGTATTGAGATAGACCCCTTTATGATCAAAGTCATTGTAGATTTGAAACCCCCAAAAAGTCTCACCCAGTTGAGATCTTTTTAGAGAAGACTTGCTTTCTTACTGAGATTTATCTCCAACCTTTTTGATAGGTGTCATCCCTTATCTATACTAGTGAAGAAGGATGCCTGATTCCACTGGGATGAGCATTATCAGGAGGTCTTTGAGAGTATAAAGCACTACCTGATGAACCCCATATTTTAGCTTCACCTATCCCAGGTAGGCCGTTGATTCTCTATACTACAGCCCTGGATGAGTCTTTAGGTGCATTGTTGGCTCAAGAGAATAAAGAATGCAAGGAGAATGTCTTGTACTACCTCATCAAATAACTGATACATGCAGAGCTTAAGTACCCAACGATGGAGAAGCAATGTTTAGCCTTGATATTCGTGTACAGAAGTTGAGGCATTATATGCTCTCACATAATATTAATTTGATCTCTCAAGTCAACCCTTTATACTATTTGATGACTCGTCCAATCCTCTCAGGTTGTCTAGCATGATGGTCCATGATCCTACTGCAATTTGATATCAATTTTATTTCTCAACGGGCCATCAAAGGATAGGCTCTAGTTGACTTTCTAGCTGATCATCCGATCCCTGCTGATTCTCCACTCAATGATGATCTACCTGATGAATCAATCATGAGTGTGGATGAACAGGAGTCCCCTACTTGAGAGTTTTACTTTGACGGTGTATCATTCGTTAAAGCTTTAAGTCCAAATGAAACTCCTACGATTAGGGTAGGATTAGGCTTGATTTTTGTGTCCCCTGAAGGTCACACTCTACGATACTCCTATAGTTTATCAGAACCTCATACTAATAATGAACTGAGTACGAAGCTCTGATTTTGGGGTTAGAGTTAGTCGTTCAGATGAATCTTATGCGGGTGAAGATCTTTGGAGACTCCCAACTAATAATCAATCAAGTAGCTGGAGTCTACAAAGTACTTAAGCCTGAGCTCATTTCATATCATAATAAAGTAATGGAGCTCTTATGCTTAATACCTGAAGTGACTTTGGCTAAGATCCTTAGATCTAAAAATGGAAAAGCAGATGCATTGGCCAAGTTAGCAAAAGAATTAGCTGGCCCTACTGGAAACCTAAAGTCTATTATTGTCCAGTATCGTCAAGTAGACTTGCCTTCTCCCGATCAGACCCTTAAAGTGCTTTCTATGGATGAGGAGTCAGATTGAAGAGAGCCCTTCATAGAATATTTAAAGTATGGTAGGCTTTCAGATGATAGATCTCTCGTCGCTCAAATTAGAAAGAGATCTCTATCATTCGCCTATATAAATAAGACTTTGTATCGACACTCTTTCGATCAAATGTGGTTGAGTTGCCTCAATAAAGAAGAGGCTAGTAGAGTCATGAGCGAAATATATGAAGGGCTTTATGGTTCCCATAAGTCAGGACCTAAAATGAAAGGCAGAATAAAATGCCTCGATTACTATTGGCCTATTATGATTCATGATTGTATGGGCCATGCTAGAAGGTGCCACTAGTGCCAAGTTCATTGCACGGTGATTCACCAACCCCCTAATCCATTGCACCTTACTATATCTTCTTGGCCATTTGAGAGCTGAGCAAAGGCATTCATAGGTTTATTTTAGCCTCCACTGATTACTTCTTTAAGTGGAAAGAGATTGTCCCACTTAAGGAAGTCAAGTCAGAAGATGTGATGCGGTTCTTTCGCGATAACATTATTTATTGCTTTAGTGTTCCGTGCCGTATAATCTCTAATAACGGACTGTCCTTTAGAAGCACCAAAATTGCCAGATTTTCCTATCGCCATAATATTAATTGGCGATACTCCTCGATTTACTACCCCAAAGTCAATGGCTTGGCAGAGGCATTCAATAAGACTCTTGTGCAACTGATAAGGAAAATTCTTATTGCAAATAAGAGAGAATGACATGATAGATTACCTGAAGCATTATGGGCATATAGGACTATCTACCGTACTCCTACTCAGTCCACCCCATATGTTTTAGGTTTTGGGGTTGAAGCAGTCCTCCCACTTGAGGTCGACCTCTCCTCACTACGTGTGGCAGTTAGCTATAATCTATCTAATGAAGATAATGCCCGACTTAGGTTGGAAGAGCTAGATGGTTTAGAAGAGCTTCGTTTACAAGCTCATCAGAACCGTAAGCTATACCAGGCCCGAATGGCCTGGTCACACGATCGCTTTGTTAGACCCTGTACTTTCTGAGTGGGTGATTTAATGCTTGTTTTACGTATGCCTATAATTTTGCATTGTCGGTGAGGTGGTAAATTTGAGCCTATTTGGGAAGGCCACTTCGCTGTAGAGAAAGTTTATGAAGGTGGTGCCTATCCACTTATTGATGCAAATGGAATTCATCCTATGCCTATCATCAATGGGCAATACTTGAAAAAGTACTATGCCTGAGTCTAGTACTTCATAGGAGGGCCTCCCTACCGCCTGTAGATATCCCGATATATATGTAGCTCCTAGAATGATCCCTCTTACTTTTCAGCAATCTGTGTGGCCACGATGATTTGTCCTCTACCACACGACATTTTCTTTGAAGAGTATAAGGTTATACTTAAAGGTGATATGCTAATATACCGTAGGGATGTTTTGTACTTTTGTTTGTGCGCACCATTCATATTGGTGCTATCGCATAGAATTTTTAGTTTGTTTTCCCCTCAGTAAGGCTTACTCCCCCAATTTCACCTGCCACCTCAGGTATGGTCTGGGATATCAAAACTTATAGTCCAAATCTAGTTTTAAGAAGTCATAATGGGTCCACACCCACCTGTGTTGGTTAGGTGTGGTGATAGAGATCTACTATCCCTATTTTAGTTTCTTTTTCCTATCAGTTGTGATCTGATAGATGTAGCACCCAGTCCATTCATATAAGTTGAATGTGATCAGGGAGGTCAGAGTCATTAGTTTATACTAATTTGGAGATAGGATACTAGGTCCATACCATCTTATGCTAGTCAGGAGTGGTGGTGTTGATCCACTATCCTGACTTTGATTTTTATTATACATCAATTTTAATATGAATGTGCTCCCCAGTTCATTCACCTGAGATAAATATGGTATGGGTTATCAAAACCAAATGTTCAATTCCTTACAAGATCCTGTTAGATCTCTTTCCCCAGTTTCGTTCATGTGGCGAACATTATCTGGGTTATCAAAACCATTCACTATCCCCATTTAAAAATATACATGTAATAAAAAGAGGGAAGCTCTTAGTAGAGCAAAATATATTTTCCTTGTCATAGGAGGAACCCAGAAAAACTATCTTAGAGCCCAAATTTTCCAAAATGTCTCTTTTTTTTTCTTCCTTGAAGCACTTTTGATGATTTCTTCGAGGTTGAGTCAACACTTAGTTGGTTGTTAGTCTATATGATTCTAAAATGCTTTTCTTTGCTATTGATGTGGTGCGTCATGTTTTATATATCAACATCACTACCTTCTGGGCTTAGATCTTTCTAAGAAAAGATCAATTCTATTCTGCCCGCTTTTGATAGTTTAATCTCCCACTCCTGCACTACTCTGAGCTACCAGAGTAGTCCTACGAATGTGGTAGTGTCACTTTCACTCTGCATAGGGTCCTACCCGATTAGGGTAGGTGTTAACACTGCGACCTTCTGATAATAATAAATTTCACTTATGATTATTATACTAGGTGTCAAGTGTGCTCCCTTGTCACCTTAGAGTTATTTTCTTAGTTGTGATGTAGTACATCTATTCTTAGGTGTTAGCATCACAGTTTCAGGGGCTTTGATTTTCTAGCAGAAGATCAGCCACCTAGTTTCTTTCATTGACTTAGTTCAACATTCGTACCCTACTCTTAACCGCCAGAGTGGCCCTATGAATGTTGTTTTCTTGCTTTTGCTCCTCACAGGTGTTGCAAATCTAATTTCATGGCTTATGTTTTGATGATTGACAAA
>NW_021318968.1:1876587-1882936 GCF_001605985.2 Dendrobium catenatum | reverse complement strand
AAACATGCTAGCTTAAAAGTGAAACTTGTAAATTTGCAGTAAGAATATGAAGTCATTCTTAAAGATCATGCAACGATTGATTCAAATCACATGGCTCTTCTTTATGAATTTGATGACTTAAACAAAAAGCATTTGGAACTAATTGATGAACATAATGCATTAAAAGCTTCACACACCTCACTTAAGTTTGATCTTAAGAAATCTAAAGAGATTGAGAAAAATTTGAGGGTTGAGAATGATACATTAAAAAGAACAAATTTGAGGATTCAAAATGATTTTGATACATGTAAGAAAAATCGGATGACTTCCACTTTTTATCCTAAGCCAGAACCTAGGAAGAGGCATTATAACTCAAACCATTTAAGAAAACCTTTTCCTGGAGTTAGATGTTTTTCTTGTGGCATGCTAGGACACATCTCACACACTTGCACCATTCACCATAGTACATATTGGGTGTGGAGACCTAAGATGCACGATTCTCAACATATCATACCTGCGTTGTATTCTACTTTTTTTATGAAGGATCCCAAAACTGTTTGGGTTCCTAAATCTTACTGTTGTTGAGTTTTGCAGGAGTGCTCTCACCAAAGACCTCGTGGGAGCATAGGATAACTGGACATATGAAGGCTCGCAGCTCATTCATGCTCAAACCTGCTGCTTCAATGAATTCTTGAAATATGTTTTGTTTCATTGTGTTTTGTTTTGTTTTTTATGTGTTTTTGTTTTCACGTTGTTCTTTAAAATTGGCCTTCCATATGTTGAATCCTTTCAATATTTTAGATTTTGGAGTTTTGAAGATTGTATTTAGCTTTTCTAAATTTAGGTAAAGGGAGAAACACCGTGGATAGTTTCCCTCCTTCTGACCTTATTTAGTGGTATAACTTTTCTTCTCTAAATAAAAGCCTAACTCATTTTAGCCAATGTTTTTTTTAAACTAAGATTCTTTCTATCTTGCTACAATATCCTATCTTATACTTAATATCCAAAGCTCTTACATATCTTTAGAGTTATTTAAAATCTTGCAATTGCTTCTATCACATATTTTTTATTTTGTTTTGTGGCTTATTCTTCCCTATGTTAGAGAGAGAGCTCCTATTCTCTAATATTTGGAGGATATTCTCACAACTGAGCTTCTTTTAAGAGTTTGCAAAAGAGCGTTTTAGCTTGCAAGAATTAAAAAGGAAAGAGGCCAATGACGCCAAATTGAAAAAGAAAAATTATACACAATTGTGTATCAAAAATCAAAAGATGCTCAAAGAGCCAATCAAAGATTCAAGAGGCATAAAATGAGCCCACTAAAAGGTAAGCTATCTCCTCTTTTCAAAACTTTTTAAACTTAGAGAACTAACTATTTGATGAATTCAAAGGCTTGATTTCAAATTCCATGATTGAGAAAAAGTACTTTGTTTTATTATTTATGAGATGGTTTTTGTAAACAAGTTTGATTGGATCTTCTTTTTTGCCCAATTAGGTTTATTCCGAGTTAAACATTATTATTTTTCAAAAGAAATTTTATACCATAAAAAACATCTGATTTAGGATTAAAAGAATTGGATATATTACCTTTGTCTGATTAGGATTAGCTAAACTCCTTGATCTTGTAGAACTCTAAGAGTTTAACTTTTTGAGAAATTCTCATATGATGCCTCTATAAAACAAAAACAAAATTAGAAAAATTAAAATCCAAAAATATTCGTTTTTATTTTTCCTTGTGTTTTTTGCTTTTCTTTTATTATTTTTTTTAAACTGTTTTTCTTTTATTTTATTTTTGAGGGCCTTGATCATCACCATTTTTTTTCCTTAATTTCAATTTCTAGTCACATCGTCCTAGTCGATACTTGTATCATCCTGGACGATAGAATAAAATAACTTCAAAATTCCATATGCTGACCTTTTATGTGCTTACTGTTACTCATCATCCTGGACGATCCTATGTCGTCCTGGATGATATGATCGAACTCTGTTGCAATCATGATGATAGTCCTGGCCGATAGAATATTTCGTCTGGCCGACGTAATTTAAAACATCGATTCACCCTTTTTTGGTTAGCCTCGAGACTAGTTCATAGGGCCTAACATCCCTAATGAACTTTTAAGTGATTTCAGAGCACTTTCTAGTGCCATCTGAACACTCTCAAGTGGTATCAGAGCGGGATTCATAAAATTTGAGTTTAAAAACTTTTTAAATTTTGATCCATTGATAATTTTTCAAATCATAATATTGCGGAAGGTTATTCAATCACCAGACCACATTTATTTAAAAATATTACATTTGATTTTTAGAAAATTTGCATGTCTATTTTTTTGCAATCAATTGATTTTCGCATGTGGCATATGATGTTAACGGGTTATACATTACCATCATGTGTTATAAATGGAATTAAAACTGATATTCCTTTTAATCAATGGAACATGGAAGAGCGACTCAATGCTCAATTGAATGCAAAATCATTAAATTACTTTTTATGTGCTTTAAATTATGAAGATTTTATGTTAGTATCCACGTGCACTACTGGTAAGAAAAATTGGGATAAACTACACACCATATACGAAGGAACTAGTGAAATAAAGCAATCTAAGTTAAATATGTTAATGCATGATTTTGAACTGTTTTCTATGAAATCTTATGAAACGATCTTAGATATGTATACTAGGTTTATTCAAATTGTGACATCATTACATGTTTTAGGAAAAAAAATTTTAAATTCTGAAAAAGTTAAAAAAAATTTCGTTGTCTACTAGATAAGTTTAATGCTAAAGTAATTACTATTTGTGAATCAAAAGATTTAAATGAATATTCTATTGATAATTTAATCAGCTCATTCATTTCCTACGAGCAAGGTTTGGGTCAAAAATTTTTGGATGTAGGTGAAACGATTGTTCTTAAAGCTGAAGATACGGAAAGAGGAAGCTTAGTTGGTGACGATAGCAATGACTTGACAAGCAAATTGAAAGACTCGCCAAATCATAAGCATCAACAAAAATAGAATAAAGGTAAAAATGGTAAGAATATTAATATTTCTTCTGACATTATTTGCTTTCGTTGTAGGAAGTCTGGACATATGAAAAATTAGTGCCATAATTTAAGAATTCTTCCAGCAAAAGAAAAGGGTAAAGAGAAGCAAATTTTAAACTGGGGAAATAATGAAAAGCAAAAAATCTCCTGGCAGATCTGATTTCTGAAGCATCAGACCAGGAGAAAGGTAATGGTTAAAAGCCTTGTTTGTGTTTTTGTGTTGTGTTTTGTTCTTGTATTTTATGTTATTTTATTTTTTTTTTAGTTTTTTTATTTTGTTTATTCCTTGAATTTTTTTTTTCTTTCTTGTTTTCGTAGAATTTTTTCTCTGATCAACACACACATCACCTTTCTAAAATGAAAAACCTACCTCTTATTTTTTCCTAGAATTCTTATGAAAATTGTGTTTGACTTCTCTAAAAATAGTCAAAGGAAGGAAACTCTTGATTTTGACTATCAATTTCTATTTCCTAAAAGTGGTTATTCTACTTTTGATTTAAAATCTTCATCATATTTTAAAATAGATTTTGAAACTGAACTTTTTTCGTCTCCTTACATTTTTTTATTGCATAGGAATGTTTTGCAAGATTATTGAATCTACTTTAAAATTTTCTTAATCAAGTTGTTCGTGTTGTCAATAATTTGGGTTTACTTAAATTTTGAAAATATAAGAAAGAAAGCATATTTTTGAAAATAATAAAAAAATGGCCAATAATGCCAAACCAAAAGATGCACAATGACACCAAATTTTTTAAAAAATAATACACAAAGTGTATTAAAATCAAAAGATGCTCAAAGAGCCATTCAAGTGATAAAGGGAATAAAATGAGCCCACAAAAAAATATGCTTATTTTTTCTTATACTATTAAAAGTCTAAGAAAATCCTTGATATGTTTAATACTTGAGTTTGAAAATCTTGATTCCTGATTCAATAATTCGTGCATTGATCTTCTATTAGATATATTTTATGGAATGAGTTTTGAAAAATAATTGTTTCTTTCTCTAATTTGTCTTATGATTTAGATATTGAATTAAAAAGTTTTTTAGCATTTTTAAAAAGAACTTGAGTTTGGATTATCAAATTATGAATTTCTAACCTTTTCTAGGCTATGCATTATCAATCCAATTCTACTAAATTTTTGAATAAAATCAAGAGGTAACTTTCTCATTTTAAGAATATTTTTTTTCAATAGATCAAGAAATGTTTTTATCTTTTGGTCATTTTGTTTTTTGTTTGTGCCTCTTCTCTTTTTAATAATGTCAAAGGGAAAGAACGTACTGTCTTTTCTCTTCTTTCTTTAAAATAAAAAAAATAATAAAAAAAATCCCCTATTTTAAAAGTTTTATTCTAGTGAGTGGGAGATTAGGAGAAAATATTTTCCTATTTGCAAATTCAAATCATAATGTTTGCCATCATAAAAAAGTGAGAGATTGTTACGGATTTGTTTTCATGGAATATGATTTTGATGATAGCAAACACTCTTATTACAAATACTCTTATTTCTCTACAACCTCTTTATTTACTGACATTACAGATCCATAATGATCATACTATATTTTGGAACCAGCTCAAGATTGGGTAGACTAGGTCTGAGTCAATTTGTAACCCTTTTTCTTTCTTGAGTCTATTGTATGTGGTGTGGCTCATGATGCTTTGTAACTTGGAAGATTCTACGACTATTCCCTAATATTTACTATTTTTGGTAACATCATCCGGGACAATATTTATATCGTCCTTGATGATCGGTTCAAAAGTAGAAATCCTAATTAGGGCATTCTCATTAAAGCAGCTATTATTTTGCAAAACACATCGTCCTGGACGATTTTGTATCAGTCAGGACAATATGCTCAATTTAGAAAGAATCTGCCGCCAAATCTATTTAGAATAACTTATTTTTGTATATCATCCAAGTGGATCATCCTGTACTATAAAATATCGTCCAGGACGATCCAGGTCAATTTTTTCAAAATTTCTCTAGAATTTAAGGAAAGCAATTATGAGTTTATGACTTGATTTCACAATCAAATCGTCCTCAACGATCGCCAGATCGTCCTGGCCAATATGCTGAATGATTTGGACATCGGACATCTCTTTTTTAGGGCGATGTTTAGGACGATATTCCACAATTTTTATTGATCGTCCAGGATGATATATTATCATCCTAGACGATAAGAACAAATTTCTTATGATCGTCTCAAATCATCCCGGCTGATTGGGCTTAAATTATACTGATCGTACAGGACGATAAACCTATCATCCTGGAGGATAATATCGGCAACATGCATTAATGAGCTTGTTTTGAGCACTTCTATTTAAGCTATGACATGACACTTTATAAGTGTCCTTGGTAGCCATTGTAGCTTCGTTCTTGTGGGGGAAACTTGAAGAGAAAGCTTGAAAGGGAGTGAGGAAAGGGTGGAGTTTGAGATAGGGAGAAGATCCTATGAGGGGGGACTCAAGGGAGTGTGGTGGGGGTTCCACACAGTTGCTCCTGCAAGCTCGCACCTGAATACCATCGGATTGAAGGCTTGTCTCGAGGGAAGATCACCAAAGAAGAAGATCTCTTTGGTGTCAAAGGACCTGGCGACTTCGTCGTACCGGGGAAGGTGAAAGTGAATTTTGTAAGGGCTTCTCCGCCTAGCTGTGGGGGCTAAAGGAGAAACACTTTTTTAGTGCAATACTTGAAGGGTGCCTCCAAGGATTGGACGTTATTATAAATCTATTTTCATGACTTATGTTTTGATGATTGATAAATACTATTGATTCTCTTGGACTGCCTGTTACTTCTAACTTTTCAGGAATCAAAGATCGGACGAATAAACGAAGCCAGTTCAAGATTGCGTAGGTTTAGGATTGAGTCAGTCTGTACTTTATTTTTTCTCTTCTTGAGTCTATTTGTAATGTTCAAAGAGACTGATGCTAAGTAACCCTACACACATACTTGAGAGACTTAGAATTTCTGTTTTTACTCATATCGGCCAGGATGATATTTACATCATCCTGGACGATCGGGCTTAAAACAGAAATCTAAACACGGCCTGGACGATATTCACAAATTATGCCTTAATTGATCAAAAAATCAAGGGAGTAATTAAGGATGATTGATATTATCATATTGTCCTAGACAATCGCAGGATCGGCCAGGATGATCTATTCAAAAACCTTAGTTACTTCTGGACGATAAATATCGGCCAGCTCAAATTCAGGGCGATACTCTGGACGATTTTCCTCTGATTTGAATTGATCGGCTGGGATGATCGTGAAATCGTCCTGGATGATCAAGCCAATTTTAAATCATCCAGTTTGCATTTAGGGCGATGCTCTAGCTGATCT
>NW_021318968.1:1860300-1870392 GCF_001605985.2 Dendrobium catenatum | reverse complement strand
CACATTGACATTAGGCATCACTTCACTAGAGATCATGTGACTAAGGGAGACATTGAGTTACACCATGTGACAACTGAAAATTACTTGGCTGACATCTTTACTAAACCACTGACCTTCGACACTTTCAGTTCTTTAAGGAGCAGATTGGATGTGATTGACATAAATGCATGAAATTTGATCTTTTAGTTACTTTCTTTTGCTTTTGTTTTTTTATTTTCTCTTAGTTTTTTGTGTGTTTTACTTTTTTTTTCTCTTACTTAGTTTTTCAAAATCATCGCTGAAATGATAACATATTCCATGCCCTTGTTTTTAAAAATTTGTAATCAATGTTTTTTCATCTCTTAATCTCTTAGATGATAAAAATATTTTATGATTGTGTCTCTTTATCTAATCTATTTTAGTGGCATAGTTTTATTTTCTAATCAAAAATCTATTTCAAATTAAAAATTATGTATGAAATTAAGAATTTTTTTTTAAGCTTTCTTAAGCAAATCTATCTTGTATTTATAATGTTTAAAGTTTTTTTGTCACATCAAGACCCCTCGTTACTCTGTCTTTGATTATTGATCCTGCTTGTGATAATTCTTCCTTATGTTAGAGAGTGCTCATATTCTCTAATATCTAAGAAGATATACTCACAACTAAGGATTTTTTTAAGAGATTATAAAAGAGAATGTAGTTTGCAAAAATAAAAAAAAATAAAATAAAAAAATTTGACCAATGATGCCAACAAAAGAAGCGCAAAGACACCAAAATTGAAAATCTATAAAAAGATGCGCAAAGCGCCACTCAATTAACAAGAGGCATAAAATGAGCCCACTCAAAAACAAGCTATTCTCTCTTTTTAAATCTTTTAGAACTTAGAAGTTTTGATTCTCAAAGGCTTGATTTCGATTGTTTCGCGATCGTGACAGATTTATTTTGGTTCATTATTTTATAAAGATATTTTTTCTTAAACCAAGTGATGGATGGATTCTTTTTCTCATATCCAATTAATTCTTTGAGTTAGGTCATTGATTTCAAAAGACGATTCTACCCTAAGAAAATATTTGAGCTAAGGGTAACCATGACCGAATATTCTACCACTCTTTGGATTGTTGAGATTGTTAACTCATTAACCCACAAGTTTTTAAATCAATCACATGGAATACTACATCATTTTCACGCATTGGTTTTGAAAAAAAAAAATTTATTTACTATTGGTCTCTTTTTTTTTGTTCCCTCCTTCTTTTTGATATGTCAAAAGGGGAAGAAGTTTATGATGTTTTTACACTTGTCGATCCCGAAATTTTACTGCCAACTGTCTTAGTAGTGTTTTGCCATCATCAAAAAGGGGGAGATTATTGCAAATCTATTTTTATGACTTATGTTTTAATGATTGACAAACACTATTGATTCTCTTGGACTGTCTGTTACTTCTAATATTTCAGGAATCGAAGATCGGACGAACAAACGAAGCCAGTTCAAGATTGTGTAGGTTTAGGATTGAGTTAGTCTGTACTTTATTTTTTCTCTTCTTGAGTCTATTTGTAATATTCAAAGAGACTTATGCTAAGTAACCCTACACCCACACACTTGAAAGACTTAGAATTTCTATTTTTACTCATATCGGCCAGGATGATATTTACATCGTTCTGGACGATCGGGCTTAAAACAAAAATCTAAACAAGGATTCTTAATTAAGGCAGCCGTCATTAACATATCGTTCTAGATGATACGTGTATCGGCCATGACGATAAGCTCAAAACAGAAAGAAGTTGCCGCCATAGACAGTTGAGGTATTCTGTATTTTTAATAATCGGCCAGGACGATCATTGATCGGCCTGGACGATATTCACAAATTATGCCTTAATTGATCAGGAAATCAATGGAGTAATTAAGGATGATTGATACGATCATATCGTCCTGGACGATCACAGGATCGGCCAGGACGATCTATTCAAAAGCCTTAGTTACTTATGGATGATAAATATCGGTTAGCTCAAATTCAGGGCGATACTCTGGACGATTTTCCTCTGATTTGAACTGATCGGCCGGAACGATCGTAAGATCGGCCTGGACGATCAAGCCAATTTTAAATCGTCCAGTTTGCATTCAGGGCGATGCTCTGGCCGATCTTCTGAGATTTGTACTGATCGGCCAGGACAATGTCCATATTGTCCTGGACGATATTGTCGGTAACTTGCAATTAATGAGCTCCTTTGAAACTCTTCTATTTAAGAGCTCTTGTTCAACGTTTTGAACAATCTTTTGCTGCTGCCTTGACTTGAGAAGGCCTTGAGGAGAGAAAGAGAGAGAGGGAGAGATAGAGGATCTTGTGAGGGGGAGCTTGTGAGAGGATTCACAAGGGTTGCTTCAAGGATCGCTCTGCTTCTTCTTTGTCTAGAGTTTCTCGTCCGTGGAAGGGTCGGTACAGGTAAGGAGTCAGCATCTGATTGTGGTTCTCTGCCAGCTTCAGGAGGAAGCAAAAGGAGATAGGTTCTCTGCCTTGCCGGGGTGGCAAAAATAGGTTCGTTATAAAGGCTTCTCTGCCTAGCTGTGGGGGCTAAAGGAGAGTTACGATTGTAGTACAATACTTGGAGGGCGCCTCCGGGGAGTGGACGTAGGTCGAGTTGATCGAACCACTATAAATCTCTGTGTTCTTGTTTCTTGCTTCCGCATTTTAAATTTTCGCGCTTACTTTTCTTGTGGTGTGATTTTGGTTTATGAGATTTTTACTTCTTTGTGAAAAGAATTTTTAAAATACCAATTCACTCCCCCCCCTCTTAGTTAGCTTGGGCCAGTTCTATAGGGCTTAACATCCCTAAAGAACTTTCAGACGAAGGTCAAAGTTTGACCGAACCACTATAAATTTGGTGTGTTCTTTCTTATTTTTGCTTATGCATTTTAATTTTCACATTTGGTTTTCATTGTGGTGATTCTTGGTTTTTGGTTTTAAGTTTGAGTTTTGTTTAAAACATTTATTCACCCCTTTTTGGTTAGCCTTGGGACTAGTTCGTAGGGCCTAACATCTATAACGAACTTTCAAGTGGTTTCAGAGCACTTTCTAGTGCCATCTGATCACTCTCACACAAGATCGAGCAGGACGAAGGCTCATCCTTGTAGATGAACTTCAAAGTTATGCGCCCATCGTAACATGGTGCGGCACAAGTTGGCACCACCTTGAAGGTGCACCTTCCATAGCATCCACATACTGGAATGAAAGGCCAAACCTCCGGATTATTACAACAATCTTCTATTGCTAGTCATATGATTATTACAACCACTATCAATAAATCATAGTTCTACTGAATCACCAAACTCCTTACTATGTATAAGAAATATTGTGTCTTCATCTTTCTCCGCTTCCTTTTATTGCACCATATTTACATTTGCCTCTTCATTCTCCTATCTCTTCCAACAAAATCGATAAGTATATCTGCACATTTTGTAAAAGTGATATTTGATATTGGCAAGGTTACTTCTTCCTCTACCTTTGAAGTCATGTCCACAACCACGTGCACCTTCTCCATCACCATGAGCTCCACCTTGAACTTCACATTCATCACTTTATGTAGATTCTACTCTACCAGCACGACCTCTTCCTTTAGTACCAAAATAGCATCTTCCTCTACCAAAAGAGACTCTTCCTCTATCAAAACCTCTTCCACGGCCTCCTCTGAAATTCCCATATAATGCCACTTGAGTTTGGAAGACTTCCTCAAGTGGTGTCGAGTCATATTGCTTCATTCTTTATTCATGTGATTAAAGAGATCCAAGTACCCCCTTCAATAGACATTTTCTCTATGTTCTTTGCCTCTTCTATGTCTATCACCGTGGCTTTAAATTTTTTGGTCAAGCTTCGTAAAATATTCTAAATTACCCTTTTATTTTTATAAATTCTCCATTCAATTTCAATTGGTTAACAATGGCAATTACCTGATTGAAATATTCTTCCACACTTTCCCACTCCTTCATCTTCAATATATCAAATTGGCTTTGTATAATTTGTAAAAGTACCATTTTTACTTTGTCATCTCCTTTGTAAGAAGCATGTAGTGTATCTCAATCCTCCTTCGAGGTATTCGCTGTAGAAATCCGCTCAAAATTAATTTAATCTACTGCTTGATAGATGAAGAAAAGGGCCTTCCGACCTTTCTTTCTATTTTCTTTCAATTCTTGAAAAAGCCTTTGATTAAAATCTCTCTCAAATTCAGGCTCCCAAAAACTACTCTCTATAATCTCCCACAAGTCTTGAGATTGATACAACACCCTTATTTAAATACTCCATTGATTATAGTTCTTCCCTGTGAACTTGGGCAACTGATGTTACAAATTATGGCTACTTGAACTCACTTCCATTCTCCAACCGATCTCTGATATCAAAGATGGAAGCATAAAAAAAAAAATAAAACATCACAAAACTGAAAGAGAAAACAACCAAAAAAAAAAACTTCTATTCTCTACTAGACATTCACGGGAAAGAGAACAAAATAGAGAGCAAGCAATATTTTATCCTTCAGAATAGTAATACACATAGGGTACACACAAAAAAAGTTTAAAAACTTTCTACAAATTAAAAAAAAAAAAAACCAAAATGAAAAATCGCTTGGTTTGAAAAATATCCAATAGGTAACCCTTGTTCATTTCTTCCTCCATTGTAGTGAGAACCATTATCGTTCTTCCTCCATCATCATTTCAGGACCTCACTTGCAGTGAAGGTAACTATTTTTCTCCCTTCTGAGTGTTTCTTTGGCCAAATCTCATAAATCGCTTTTGCCTTTGTATTCGGACAAATCTTTTAAATCTGCATAAGGGGAAGACTGCCATGTTTATATCGTACTCTCCGTAGCAGCTAGAGAGAATCTGATAGATTCAAATACCTCATGACTCATTTCTCTGAGAATGCCTCACCAAATGATGCTTCTATTTGTATTGTTATTTATCATGTTTCCACTACATGAAGTACCATTCATTGTCACAGTCCCTGCCATCGCCGATCTCCAATGCCTTTGTACTTCTATCCTTCAAATTACTAGTTGACCCCGACAATATCTGCCTAAGTTTTTTTTTTTTTCAATGACAACCATTCAACATCTAGGACATGTAGGTGACCCTGCATGTAGGTGGCCCTACATATCATGCTCTGCCGACTACATAGTTGTTCGCCTTGTCCTTGAGAATCTTGACCTAAACAACACCTTACCTAAGTCCATCCTCGATCGCCTCAACCAACTCCACGTGCTTCGAGTTCACCCCCTTTGACAATGTACCATTTATGTTGGATCAGAAATCATAGAAGCTTTGAGCATTGAACAAAATTTTACTACATTCAAGTTTTTTTCCTCTTCATCTTCCTTCTCTCCTCCTTCAACATCTTCCATGGCTTTTGACCGTTGTCTTTGTTCTCATCACCATCCTCCTCCAACCTCAGTTTCTCAAGCAGGTTCATTCCACAACTTCGATTGTTGTCTCCATGTATAGGGGATGATATTTTTTTTTTTTTGGAAAATTTGGGGCCTTAGCCCATATATTAAGAAAAAAGGTTACAAGTAAAGGTGATTACAAGTAAAGAACTCTCCTTCATAAGCAAAATAACAAAAACTTATGAAGGTCCCCAGTAAGAAAAAACCCCAACTATACCACCCATACAATAAAAAAATACACAGAAATAAAGACAAGAAGCAAGCACGAAATCTGCAAAAATACACAGTTAAGTGCTAGATGCAAAAATCATGAGCCCTCAGAGACATTAATAGCAGCCAAAATCTGGAGAAGACATCCCCAACCAGGAAGTAGGAAACCCGTCACAGTTAGTCTAGGAAGCTGAAGCATAGATGGCACCTGAGAGAAGAAAAAGCAAGGGCAAAGCATCCAAATAATAAAAAGAACCCAAGTTCTCAAAAAGAGCTCCAATGAGATTAACCAGGGCTCAAAAAATAATAGATCCCTGGTTACCCATAGACCATCCAAGGGGTTGCAGTCAAAGTACATCGAACGGAGCTTCATCATCATCCTGATTAATAAACCAATCCCGGCCAAAAAGCAACTGAGGAAGTAAGCAGACAAATAGTTCATATTTCCTTCAGAATTTCTCCACCTAGTAATCTCCAAACCAATCCAGAAGTAACCCCCTTCCTGCCAAATGCCAGTGACCTGGGCAAAAATACCAACAGCAAGGAAATTTGGCCAGCTCCAACTAATTTAAAACATAAATTCCATATCCAAATGTTCCATCTTTTTCACATCTCCCCGCACGAAAATATACAAAACAGAAACCCCAACTTTTCCAGAAACTCCAATAAACCAAACCAACACAGCAAAATAACAAGGCCCCAAAAATCAATCCAGGATGTTACCAAACTTATCTTTGAGGTTATCCAATCCATTCCAATTTATGGTTTTAGCACACGCAGCTTTTATAATCTTGGATTTCACCTCCATAGGAGATTTCCAAACATTAGAAAATATCCTGCAATTCCTTTCTTTCTAGGAAAAAATAGATCACAGTGGCCAAAGTCAGATAACAAAAACTTTTATCACTTCTATTATAACCATGCATGGTATCAAAAAAATTAAAAACCTGCATAAGGTTCGGTCTGAGGTAAAACATCCCAGTGACAGGTAGTAATTCAGTGATAATGGAGAAGGTGAAATCACATTCAAAAACAAATGTGAGAATGGTTCTCTAAGTGAGCACAACAAAAGGAACAAGATGAAAGTGATTAGATGACACTAGAAAGTGCTCTGATAACACTTGAAAGTGCTCTGATACCACTTGAAAGATCTTTAGGGATGTTAGGCCCCTTATGAACTGGCCCAAGGCTAATCAAGAGAGAGGTGAATTAAAAAGAAGGTGTTGGTGGAATTTTGAAAACAGGTTTTGAAAATTTTGGTTTCCTTTGGGAGTTTTAAAATTAAATTATAATTCTAAAATCGAATCATCCCGTTAGAAAGAGTATATCACCTCGAAAGGTAAAAATAAAATTTTATAACTGTATTCAGATTTAGAATTATGAAATTCATCTTGAATATCGTGATCGGATACTAAGGAGAATTTCATATGGCCCCGAAGGTCAAAATGAGGTTCTACTGAATATCCAGCTACAATATTCAAGAAGTGTGATCGTTGATTTCACATCCAAAGCCTTATCAAAGAAAGGTGTATCTCCCCGAAGAGAGAAAATATCATTCGATGATAATTCTTCAATTATGATTATAATTGTCACTAGTATTTTAAGTTTTCCCAAAGAAATCCAATTGATCTTTGAAATTTTAATTTTTAAAATCAGGTATGTGTGGTTCTAAATCTCCTATGAGCGCAAGCCCTCGTAGTTACTTGCATCGTAGGGAGATAAAGTCTCCTACGAAAACTCTAGATCAAAATAGTGGCAAAATTTTGTTAGATTTTCTAAGAGTGATATCAAAAAGAGAGGTGAATTTTGGAAGTTCAAAATGGAATGGATTGAGATTGAGCAGTTATTAACATAGTTAAGGGAAGAAAAGTAGAGGACACTTTAAGATTCCAGAACCATCCGGAAGTGTCCCAACTTAATCTAAGTGTTGGGCTTTATGTTTTGGATTGAAATGAGATTTCAATTAGAGTTAAGCATTTTATTAGAAATTTGGAATTATATTCCCGAAGTTTGGGGTCTTATAATCAAATATCTGCCCCAAATCCTAAATCTAATTTGGACACTGGACCCTAGTCGTCCAAACCTAACTAATGCAGTGTAGAACCTGGACTTACCCCAGCCTGGATTGGGGAGCCAGCTAACCACCTAATCAATTTTAAAATACATGAGTCTGGTCTTTTATAAAAGAGTGGTAGGGATGTTGTATTTAAGGCTTTGGAGAATTGGGGATGACATCTAAAGATTTTTCTAATTGGCCCCTTTGACTTATGTTGGGTGCAAAAAAATGCTAAGGACTAATGCAATTAAAATTTTGACTCTTTAAGTATGTTTCTAATGCAATGCGTGCTGGTTGACAACTTTAAATCAAATATACTTGAAATTTTAAAATCAAGCTTAGAAAATAATTTTTTTAGAAGACTGGACTTTCCCAGGTCCGGCACCTCATCCTCATAGGTCAGACTATCCGGACTCTACCCACAGGAGGGGAAGGGTCTAAAGCATGGAAAGAGTAATGCAGAAATATGCAAGCGACCCCGGGGTCGATCCCCGGCTAATTCCCTAGATTCGTTATCTTTCTATGTTATTTAGACTCACTAAAATTTTAGACTTTAAGGTTATGAATATAAAAATTTTTACACCCTTACGAGCCTCACGAGTCCAGGCAAAAACAAAAGCGGCACACAAACGCCAAAAAACTAAGAAACGCAAGCAATCCTAAAGGCAATCAATTCAACACATCAAATATAAATAATTAATAAAATGTTCATAGGCAAAGTGGCCTTGCTTATTACAAACCAGAATTTTGCAGAAAGTAAAGTGGCCGGGCACAACTGAAAACAACCCGGATTCTAAACCTAGTAATGATGCAAGTAGTTTTGAGTGAGATATTCTCAGTCTTCAAGTATTCAGTCTTGTTCTCCTTCGGGCTTCTTTCCTTCAAGCTCCTTGGATCCTTTGTAGTGGACTACCCAAATGGATAAGAGGGCACTTCCTTTAAGGGGAAGGCCTCTCTTTCCCCTTTGGGTAGGGAAGAAGTGTGATCCAAATTTGGGTCTCCAAATAGAAAATGAATACTCCCCTTAGGGGCATTATTTTCTCTTTGGAGTCCAAGCTTTGGACCTATATACCCCAACTCAAAATTAACTTTCACAACACTCAACAATCACTCAAATTACATTTATATAAAAATAAAAATCTAGACTCACCTGCAGGGTTATCCTAAGCAGTTAATAAATAACAAGTAATTATTGCCAAGCAGATATATATATATATATATATATATGTGCAAAAAAAAGTAAACACACTAGCCACACTCTTTTTATTTGGGGGCTTTAGCAGCTGAAGCACCTGTGCAAGCATTTATAATAATTGATTTTTTTATTTATTTATTCCCCTTTTATTGCCCTACATGAGCATGACCACCTACAGAAAATTGTGTGAACATCCAGATCGTACCTAACCTAAAGGTAATCTAATCGCCAAATACATCAATCCATTCACAGAGTAAAGAAAAGTAAACAGACACAGCAAAGCAATTTCATTCACAACATGCAATGAAAACTATGAAAATCTGGCACACTGCAGTAAATTAAACACCGGCCTAACATAGATCTAAAGTTAGTTGTCATAGAAAACCATCTAAAGTGTATGTAGAAGGTCGTGTGGCAAGGGTAGATCCTAAAATAGGTGATTAGTTAAAGTTGTCTAATATTCTGAGTTTGTTAAGGCTCAAAAGAAATTTATGTCAAAATTTAAAAATTAATATATTGAAAATATATTTTATTTAAAAGTTTGCTTGTTGATTTTAAGAGTCTAATTAATTTAAGTTTGACATTAATCAGTTTGTGGCGTTGTGCCACCAGGCTCGAGGAACAAAGCCTCCTCATGACACGTAGCCCCGCAGCCCGGAGTAGTCCAGCTGATAAACCAGATTAATGTTGTTTGAATTAGAGACTTTAAAAAGTTAAGTAATTAATGATTAATCTATTTTAAGGTTTAACACCCCTTAGAATCCATTCGTGGTGTTGTGCCACCAGGCTCGAGGAACCAGCCTGCTTAGGACACATAGCCCCGCAGAACGGAGTAGTCCAGCCAATAAACTTCATCTTTAGGATGGTTGTTATATTTTAAAAGATTTTTTGAGTGTTTTAAACATTAACTAAACATTTTTTGAAGTTTTAGAGTGATTTTGAATTTTTAAGAATTTTGGAATATTTTAATCATTTAATTAAGGGGTCAAAAGTTAGATTTTAGATTAAGGTTAAGTTCTGGAAATTTAGTATTTTATTAAAATATTATACCTTAATACAATCAGTTAGATAGTAAGTACGCTGAAATTGGATTTTTCTACATTTTATTATGAAGGTTTGAAGTTTCGAACTAATTTTGACTTAAGGTTGACCGGTTTGTTGACTTTTTGATTTTGATACATTTATGGAATCTTAGTATTTTTAATAAATACTAGACATTATCATGG
>NW_021318968.1:1852452-1859642 GCF_001605985.2 Dendrobium catenatum | reverse complement strand
GATCCACTAATTTTTAAGGCTATTTTCAAAGTAAAAAAAAAATTAAAAAAAATAAGAAATTAATAGAATTTTTTTTTAGATCCTTTAATATAATATTTAGTTAAATACTAGTTAAAAATTATAGTTAATTAAATAACTCAAATCACCTCAATATTTAGATTTCAAAATTAACTTTAAATTAAGGTACTTAGAATTTCAAAGATTTTGATGTATTATTTGAATATTTCTAACTTAACATGAATTTAATTTAAATTTTTAAAGTTTTAAAATGATTAAAAGGACTTAACTTAATTCAAAATTAATTAAAGTTTAAAATAATATCTAAATTAAATTAAATTAAAACTTAGCTACTATCTGAAAATCATATCTTTTAATATCTAAAATAAAATAATATAATGCAAATTTGTAGTTATGTATATGTAATCTTATATATACATAAACATATTTTACTTTGAAATTAAATAACTATCAAAATATAACCCCAATAAATGTGTAAAAATTACTGGAAGTCATACATATGCTCAAAAGTATTCATGCCAAATTTCAGATAAAAATAACTTATGTATATTTAATTAAAAATAAAATATAACTTTCTATATTTTTGAAATTATCATTAAAATAATAATAAATATAGCTTTATTTTATTTTTAAAATAAAGTAGACAGAATCATGAATAGATTGATATATTATACGTGTATTTTGGTTTTGTATTTTATTTATTACGAATTTTTGAAGTTATGCAATTTAAATGTATTTAAAACCATTTATCTTATTTATGTAATAAACGGTGGCAGTCAGACGGGACATGTGGCACCCCCGGGTTCGTCCAGCAAAGCACGGCGGCGGTCAAACGGGTCCACGCATTTTTCACTTAAACACGTCGGCATCAATGCGAGCCGTTCGATCGAGCGCCCAGCCATCCAACGGTGAGGATCAGATCCCGTCGTTCGATATCGATTGAGTGAGATCAAATGGCGGAGGGCCTATCCCGTGGCTCTGAACATGCGGTCAAGATTGAGCCGGACTATGGCTAGAGCCAAGGAATGAAATACACGTCGAATGAACGCGCAGATCCACTTGATCAGGACCATTGATCGAACGATCAACGGTTCAGGAATGGCGTGCCTGGGCAAAGCCGCGAGAATGCCCTAGAAAGGGTTTTTTGGCTCGTTCGCTAGATCCCTAGCACAATATCGAGCCCGAACACGCCTGGATCGACCGCTACAAGCCTGGGACGGACTGGGTGGTGGACTTGCCAGAGAACTCGCCGCCAGTGACTTGCAACCACTTGGGTTTTGTAGTTGGAAGGTAGATGAGGCCCTGAGGAGCTAAAACAAAACAAGAGTTGGCTTTGGGAGACTGGAATTAGTGAGAGAGGTTTTTTTTTTTTTTTTGATCTCTTCCCCTCAAAACTCACTTTTTCCCTATTCAAATGACCTAAGGCAGTCTAAATCAAGAAAAAGTGGCTTAGGGGCTGATTATGACCTTTTGGAAAGGTTTAGGGCCGTGGTTTGACTATGTTGACCAGTCAACAGGTCAAGGGAGGCTGAGGTGGCATAGGAGGAACAGGAGCAGCAAATGGGAGAGACCTCAAGCCTAAGGGAAATATGTTTGAGGTCAAAAGATAGGGTTTGACCATTTCAAAGAAAGATTTAAGGCTTTGTTGACTTGTTTTGACCAGTCAAGCAAGTCAAAATTGATGATGTGTCATTTGAGGAGTATGGAGGGTTATTTGGGATAGTTTGGTCAAGGGCCAAGGATAAAATTCAGGGCTTAGAGTAGGTGGGAGCTAATACCATTAAAATTTGACCAAGAATTGAGGGTTGACTTGGTCAACTCAAGTTGGGTTGGGTTGACCAAGTATCAAGTGACACTTGAATCTCAATTTGACCCATTTTGACCCCTTAAGAGCTAATGGGTCAACCTAGTTTGACTGGGTCAACCAGGTTAACCCAATGGGTGAGTCTAGGCTGGACAGGTTTGATTTGTTATTTGGAGACCTTTGGAGGTGGTCCCCAGGTCTGGGGAGGTCAGTTAAGTCAAAATGCCTGTTTTGACCTTTAAGGGCCTGTTTGGTCAACCTAGGTTGACTTGGTCAACCTAGGTTGACTTGGTCAACCAGGTTAACCCAGGGTCTATGTTTGGGTCCAACAGGTTAGGTTTGATATTTGAAACTTGTTGGAAGTGGTTACAAGCAATTTGGAGTTCATTTGAGTTGAAATGGGCATTTGGATCCCCTAGGGGTATTTTGATCATTTTGAACTCGTGGTCAACTAGGGGTCAAAATGGGTCTGGAAAAATATAGTTTGCTGCTCAATAGGTCAGGATCAAAGGTTTGAAAGTGATTGGAGGTTCTATAAAAAGTTCCAAGGTCAGAATCCACTGGGCAAAAGGTCCGGTGGCATAGACTGTAAATATTTGAAGGTTTTACAGCCTTTGGATTTTAATAAGATTTCTAAGGTTAGAGACCTTAGAATGGACTCAAATTTGGAGGGTTTCTTCTAGAGACATGTCTTATCAGTATGCAACTGATAGACTCTGAATCATAGGTCTTTTCACCAGGTTCTGAAGTGTTTGAAAAATCCTTAGAAAAGGCCTTTAGGACTAAGCTTTGAACCTTGGATTTGAGTATGGATTTCTGGATTTGAAAAGGGTTTTGACTTTGAATGACTGGATTTAAATTATCCATATAATTTATGATCATTTGGCTTGATCATGAGTGATAGGATAGGGTTGAAGTTTGATAGATGCAGGATTAGGTTTTTAACTGAAGTTTTGATTTTGAACTAGAATGAAGTCTAGTTTTGATTGAGACTTAAATTGAATTGAGATCTGGATTGGATTGAGGTCAGGATTGATTTGAAGTTTGAATTTATCTGAGATCTAAATTAATTTCAAAGTCTGGATTGATCTAAGGTCTAGGCAACTCCTAAGGCCTAAGAAGATCATAGGGTCTGAATCTAGGAGAATCTTAAGGTCTGAGGAGATCCTAAGGTCTTGATTGATTTAGAGTCTAAAGGGTCTTAGTGACCTCATACAAAAATGAATTCAACAGAAGGATCTTTAAATCAAAACATAAAACAAAAACTAACATCGCCACAACGAAATCAACGATGCGAAATTTAAATGCGGAAATAATAAGGAAAGAACACATCAGATTTATAGTGGTTCGGTCAAACCTTGACCTATGTCCACTCCTTGGAGGCACCCTCCAAGTATTGCATTAAACTAAGTGTCTCTCCTTTAGCCCCCATATCTAGGCGGAGAAGCCCTTACAAAATCACTTCCAACTTCCCCAGTGCGACGGAGTCGGCGGGTCCTTTGACACCAAAGAGATCTTCTTCTTTGGTGAACTTCCCTCGAGATAAGCCTTGAATCCGACGGTATTTAGGTGTGAGCTTGCCAGAGCAACCGTGTGGAACCCCCTCCACAATCTCTTAAGTCCCCCCTCACAGGATCTTCTCTCTCTCTCAAACTCTACCCTATCCTCACTCCCTTTCAAGCTCTCTTTTCAAGTTTCCCCCACATGAACATGAAAGTTCATTAGGAATGTTAAGCCCTATAGAACTGGCCCAAGCTAACCAAGAGGGGGGTGAATTGGTATTTTAAAATTTTTCTTTTCACAAAGAAGTAAAATCTCATAAACAAAAATCACACCACAAAAAATAAGTGCGGAAATTAAAGTGCGGAATCAAGAAACAAGAACACAGAGATTAATAGTGGTTCGGTCAACTTGACCTACGTCCACTCTTCGGAGGCGCCCTCCGAGTATTGCACTACAATCATGACTCTCTTTTAGCCCCCACAGCTAGGCGGAGAAGCCTTTACAAAGAACCTCTTTTTGCCACCCCGACAAGGCAGAGAACCTATCTTCTTTTTCTTCCTCCTGAAGCTGGCAGAGAACCACAATCAGATGGTGAATCCTTACCTCTACCGATCCTTCCACGGATGAGAAACTCTAGACGAAGAAGAAGCAGAGCAATCCTTAAAGCAACCCTTGTGAATCCCCTCACAATCTCCCCCTCACAAGATCCTCTCTCTCTCTTTCTCTCCTCAAGGTCTTTTCAGGTCAAGGCAGCAGCAAAAGATTATTTAAAACGTTGAACAAGAGCCCTTAAATAGAAGATCTTCAAAGGAGCTCATTAATTGCAAGTTGCTGACAATATTGTCCAGGCCGATATAGACATCGTCCTGGCCAATCAGTACAAATCTCAGAAGTTTGGCCAGAGCATCGCCCTGAATTCAAGCTGGCCGATATTTATCATCCAGAAGTAACTAAGGTTTTTGAACAGATCGGCCCGGCTGATCCTGAGATCGTCCAGGCCGATATGATTGTATCAATCATCCTTAATTACTTCCTTGATTTGTTTGATCAATTAAGGCATAATTATAAAATATCGTCCAGGTCGATCCAATATCGTCCTGGCCGATTACCAAAAATACAGAATACCTTAATTATTTATGGTAGCAATTTCTTTCTATTTTGAGCTTATCGTCCTGGTCGATACACGTATCGTCCAGGCCGATCTGTTAATGACGGCTGCCTTAATTAAGAATCCCTGATTAGAATTTCTGTTTTAAGCCAGATCGTCCAGGATGATGTAAATGTCGTCCTGGCCGATTTGAGTAAAAACAGAATTTCTAAGTCTCTCGAGTGTGTGTGTGTGTGTAGGGTTACTTAACATCAGTATCTTTGAATGTTATAAATAGACTCAAGAAGAGAAAAAGCAAAGTACAGACTGACTCAATCCTAACCTACGCAATCTTGAACTGGCTTTGTTTGTTCGTCCAATCTTCGATTCCTAAAAAGTTAGAAGTAACATGTAGTCCAAGAGAATCAACAGTGTTTGTCAATCATCAAAACATAAGTCATGAAAATAGATTTGCAACAATCTCCCCCTTTTTGATGATGACAAACACAATTAGGAAAATCTCAATAAAAACAGCAGTTCATTAAACTTTCAAAATTACAAGCACATCAACTTTTTCTACCACATCCTACTCCCCCTTTTGTCATCATAAAAAGAGGGTCCTAGACACATAAAAAGAAAAAGAAAACAACACAATATAGATTAAAACAAACTACAAGATAAACTACATAAAACAGAAAACAGAAAATAGAAAATAAAGACTAGAAAAATGAGGGACCCTGATCATCAGATAGAGGTGGTGGAGGTGGCTGCTAAAAGTAGCTAGCTAGCGTAGTGAACTGAGCATTGAACCAGGCGATATCCTGGTCATGTTGTTGCTACTGGTGAGTAATGAAGCTGTCAAAACGGGTTAAGTCCTCTATGCGGTGTTGCTCGTAGCGGGTCATATCCTCAGAATATTGTTGCTCCTGTGCAGCAACGTAAGCATCGAAGCGGGTCTCCCATCGATCAAACCTCTCTATTAACTGATCAAATGGTGAGTGCAGGTGGAGAGGAACAGGATCAGGAATGGGAGCGGGAGCGGGAGCCTCCTCCTCCTCAGCCCCCCGACCTTCCCCGTCTCCTGGGTAGAGATGAGTACTATGAAGGATAGTGAAAGAATTATTTTAGTAGCAAGGAGGCTGAAGGTCGTGATGAGCAGGATATTGAAGATTGTACTTGGTTTCAAGAATGTAGGCTATAAGATGTCCTAAAGCAAGGTTGGGTTTCTTCCTATGGCCTGGATCGCAAATAATTGTTAAATGATCAATATAGTGAAAGAGTAGATCAGTGGCATTGAATTCTCTCCGGGCCATGATGAAAAAGGTAGTTAAAGAAAGTAGAGGAGTGATGTGGATTCGATCCCCGGCTTTTGGAATAATTGAGGTGCGAAGGACATGCTGAATTGTCCTAGCATCTTTGACTAAAGAGCTAGTCTCTCCAACATGAAAGGGTGTGTTGGTTTGACGAAGAAAATGGTTTGCTGTGGACCAATCAAAATCAGGATCTGAAAAGATTATGTACAGCTTATCCCCGGTGGTGGATAGCTGTAAAAGTTCTGTACAGTCCTGATATGTGATCTCGATCGGGCATCGATTCACGTAGGAGGTCATGGCTGTGAAAGTAGAATTTATACGAAGATTTGCATAAAATTCTAGCAGAAGTTTAGAAGAAAAAGGGACAGCAAGGGTAAGTATGAAACAAAAAGAATTGTGGGCAAAGAGATCCATTACCGGATATGAAAGGTGTGCAGGATTGATTGTTCTGGAAAGGGTAATGCCACACTCTTTGTAGCGACGGTAAGCTGCCTGATCCTCTGCCTCCCTGAATCGAGGGTCCAGAGTAACCCTTGAGGAACTTCCAGAAGCCTATCAAACCCGTTTCCCACCAGCCATAGAAAGGAGTTAGCAAGGAAGAGGAGAAGGGATGTGAAGTGAAAATTTTGGTTGGAACGGCCTGAATTTAAAGAAACTGCCATATCATCCAAGCCGATCGCAGAATCGTCCAGGACGATATGGAACAATAATTGCGTACAGGCCGATTGGTCAAAAAGGAGATCCGATTGGCCTCGCCTATCAGATATCGGCCAGGCCGATTAGAGACAGGCGATCGTTCCGAGGAGTCAAGCCGGACGATCGTTGAAAAAGCATATCGTCCGGGCGGATTAGGTGTATCGTCCAGGACGATGCACAATAATTGATCGTACCGACTGAAGTTAAAACATTTTAGATCTGTGTCACGTGTATCGTCTAGGACGAACAGTGGATAAGCCGGGACGATTGTCCAATAATGGATCGTTCGGGGCCGATTTTAAGGATTTAAATGTGCTGACATGTGGATCATCCAGGACGATTCAGTGTATCGGCCAGGACGATGACCATAAAATGCATCGGCCAGGATGAAATATGTTATCGGCCAAGACTATCATCATGATTGCAATAGAGTTCGATCAGATCGTCCAGGATGATATATTATCGTCCAGGACGAAGAGTTATAGCAAGCTCAAAAAAAGGTTCAGCAGAAGGAATTTTGAAGTAATTGTCCTATCATCCAAGACGATATGAGAATTGGCCAGGATGATGTGACAAGAGATTTGAATCCAAGAAAAGATGTTGATGATCAAAGCCTTCAAAAATAAAAGACTCACAATTCAAAGCTAGAAACAACAATAAAAAAAAAAACTAAAAACCAAAAAAAAAGGAAAAAGTTTTTTTTTTTTTGTTAACAAAGAATCCATACGTCAAATTTATCAAACAATTAAATTTTAGAGATTTAAAAGAT
>NW_021318968.1:1841319-1849615 GCF_001605985.2 Dendrobium catenatum | reverse complement strand
GCCCTCTGAGTATTGCACTACAATCGTGACTCTCCTTTAGCCCCCACAGCTAGGCGGACAAGCCTTTACAAAGAATCTCTTTTTGCCACCCCGGCAAGGCAGAGAACCTATCTCTTTTTGCTTCCTCCTAAAGCTGGCAGAGAACCACAATCAGATGCTGAATCCTTATCTCTACCGACCCTTCCATGGATGAGAAACTCTAGACAAAGAAGAAGCAGAGCGATCCTTGAAGCAACCCTTGTGAATCCCCTCACAAGATCCCCCTCACAAGATCCTCTCTCTCTCCCTCTCTCTCTTTCTCTCCTCAAGATCTTCTCAGGTCAAGACAGCAGCAAAAGATTATTCAAAATGTTGAACAATAGCTCTTAAATAGAAGAGCTTCAAATGAGCTCATTAATTACAAGTTACCGACAATATCGTCCAGGCCGATATGGACATCGTCCTGGCCGATCAGTACAAATCTCAGAAGATCGGCCAGAGCATCGCCCTGAATTCAAGCTGGCCGATATTTATCATCCAGAAAGACTAAGGTTTTTGAACAGATAGGCCCGGCCGATCCTGAGATCGTCCAGGCTGATATGATTGTATCAATCATCCTTAATTTGTATGATCAATTAAGGCATAATTATAAAATATCATCCAGGTCGATCCAATATCATCATGGCCGATTACCAAAAATATAGAATACCTTAATTATTTATGGCGGAAATTTCTTTCTATTTTGAGCTTATCATCCTGGTCGATAGACGTATCGTCCAGGCTGATCTGTTAATGACGGTTGCCTTAATTAAGAATACCTGGTTAGAATTTCTATTTTAAGAAAGATCGTCCAGGATGATGTAAATGTCGTCCTGACCAATTTGAGTAAAAATAAAATTTCTAAGTCTCTCAAGTGTGTATGTGAGTGTGTAGGGTTACTTAGCATCAGTCTCTTTGAATATTACAAATAGACTCAAGAAGAGAAAAAGCAAAGTACAGACTGACTCAATCCTAACCTACGCAATCTTGAACTGGCTTTGTTTGTTTGTCTGATCTTCGATTCCTGAAAAGTTAGAAGTAACATGTAGTCCAAGAGAATCAATAGTATTTGTCAATCATCAAAACATAAGTCATGAAAATAGATTTGCAACAGAACGAATCTATAATGGCTACCAAGGTCACTTACAAAGTGTCATGTCATAGCTTAAATATAAGAGTTCAAAACAAGCTCATTAATGCAAGTTGTTAACATTATCATCCAGGATGATACTAATATCGTCATGTACGATCAGTACAAATTAAGCTCATCAGCCCGGGACGATTTGGGACGATCAGATGAAAATTGGTTACATTGTCCTGGCCAATCTCACGATCATCCCGGACAATTAGTTTAAAACTAATTTCAATCATCCTGATCATCGCCTTGAATAGATGATGGCCGATGTAAATCGTCCAGGACATCGTCCTGGCCGATCCGACTATCATCCCGGACGATGTGATCGTATCAATCAGCCATTAATGCTTTCCAAATAAACCAGATCAATTTAGGCATAATTGAGTTAGATCGTCTTGGATGATGTATATATCGTTTTGGCCGATTTCTTAAAATAAAGAATACCTAATCTGATCATGACGGCTAATTCTTTCTGAATTGAACATATCGTCCTGGCCGATACAAGTATCGTCCAGGACGATTAGCTTATGACGGCTGCCTTAATGAGGATTTTCTACTTTTGGACAAATCATCCAGGACGATATAAATATCAGCCCGGACGATGTTACCAAAAATAAAAATATTTAGGGAACAATAAAAATCTTCCAAGTTATAAAGCATCGGGAGCCACACAAAATACAATAGACTGAAGAAAGGAAAAAGTGTACAAATTGACTCAGACCTAGACTACCCAATATTGACCTGATTTCAAATTGCAGTCTGATCGTGTGGACCTGAAATATTAGTAAATAAGGCCGTCGTAGAGAAATAGAAGTGTTTGCTATCATCAAAATCATAAATCATGAAAACAGATCTGCAGCAATCTCCCCCTTTTTAATGAGGGCAAATACTTTAATTTGAATTTTAAAAAGGGATATTTTCTTCTAATCTCCCCCTCACTAGAATAACACTTTAAAAATAAGGGGTATAAAAATATTTTTGTTATTTTTTTTAATTTTTGAACAAAAGATACAAATATGATAATAGTACAAAAATTCAACAATACATTCTCCTGCTTTGACATTATCAAAAAGAGAGGATGCACAAATAAAAAATAAAATGACCAAAAGACTAAAACGTTCCCTGATCTAGTGAAAAATAACTATTCTTAAAATGAGAAAGTTACCTCTTGATTTTAATAAAAAACTTAGTAGAATTGGATTGAGAACGCATAGCCCAGAAAAAATTAGAAATTTATAATTTGATAATCCAAACTCAAGTTCTTTTAAAAAGGTTAAAAAACTTTTTAATTCAATATCTAAATCATAAGACAAATTAGAGATAGAAACAAACATTTTTCAAAACTCCTTGCATAAAATATATCTAATAGAAGATTAATGCACAAATTGTTGAATTAGGAATCAAGATTTTAAAAATCAAGTATCGAAAATATCAAGGATTTTCTTAAGCTTTGAATAAAACAGAAAAAGTAAACATACTTTTTGTGGGCTCATTTTATGTCTCTTATTAAGTTTTTGGCGCACTTTGAGCATCTTTTTTTTTTGATACACTTTGTGTATCTTTCTCAATTTGGCGTCATTACGCATCTTTTAATTTGGCGTCATTGACCATTTTTTTTTATTTATTTAATATGCTACCTTTCTGAAATTTTAAAAATAAAAGTAAACCCATTCTATTGACACAATGAACTACTTGATCAGGAAAATTATTATGTAGATTCAACAATCTTGCAAAAGATACCTATGCGATAGATAAAATGTAGGGAGATGAAAAAAGTTTAGTTTCAAAATCTATTTTAAAATATAATAAAGATTTTAAATCAAAAGTAGAATAACCTCTTTTAGGAAATAGAGATTGAGAGTCAAAATCATGAGTTTCCTTCATTTAACTATTTTTAGAGAAGTCAAACACAATCTTCATAAGAATTCAAGGAAAAAATAAGATGTAAGTTTTTTATTTTAGAAAGGTAATGTGTGTATTGATCAGAGAAAAAATTCTACGAGAAAAAAAAAATCCAAGGAATAAACAAAATTAAAAAACCAAAAAATAAAATAAAATAAAATAAAATACAAAAACAAAACACAACACAAAAACACAAACAATGCTTTTAATCATTATCTTTCTCCTGGTCCGATGCTTCAGAAAGCAGGTCTGCCCAGGAGATTTTTTTCTTTTCATTATTTTCCCAGTTTAAAATTTGCTTCGCTTTACCCTTTTCTTTTGCTGGAAGAATTCTTAAATTAGGGCACTGATTTTTCATATGTCCAGGCTTCCTACAAACAAAGCAAATAATATCAGAAGAAATATTAACATCATTACCACTTTTATCTTTATTCCATTTTTGTTGATGCTTATGTTTTGGTGAGGCTTTCGATTTGCTTGTCAAGTCATTGCTATCGTCACTAACTAAGCTTTCTCTTTTCGTATCTTCAGCTTTAAGAACAATTGTTTCACCTGCATCAAAAAATCTTTGACCCTAACCTTGCTCGTAGGCAATGAGTGAGCCAATCAAATTATCAATAGAATATTCATTCAGATCTTTTGATTCACAAATACCAATTACTTTAGCATCAAACTTATCTAGTAGACAACGAAGAATTTTGTTAACTTTTTCAAAATTTGAAAATTCTTTTCCTAAAGCATGCAATGATGTTATAATTTGAATAAAACTATTATACATGTCTAAGATCGTCTTATAAGATTTCATGGAAAATAGTTCATAATCATGCATTAACATATTCAACTTGAATTGCTTGATTTCACTAGTGCCTTCATATATGGTGTGTAGTTTATCCCAAACTTCATTACCAGTAGTGCACGTGGATACTAATATAAAATCTTCATAATTTAAATCACAGAAAAAAATTTAAAGATTTTGCTTTCAATTGAGCATCAATTCGTTCATCTCTATTCCATTGACTAAAAGGAATGTCAATTTTAATTCCATTTATAACACGTGATGGTAATTTATAACCTGTTAAAATTATATGCCATATGCAAAAATCAATTGATTGCAAAAAAATAGATATGCAAATTTTTCAAAAATTAAATGTAATATTTTCAAACAAAAGTGGTATGGTGATTGAATAACTTTCCGCAAAATAATGATTTGAAAAATTAGCTATGTATCAAAATTCAAAAAGTTTTTAAACTCAGTTTTTATGAATCTCGCTCTGATACCAATTGAAAGTGATCAGATGACACTAGAAAGTGCTCCGATACCACTTGAAAGTTCTTTAAGGATGTTAGGCCCTTTATGAACTGGCCCAAGGCTAATCAAGAGAGAGGTGAATTGAAAAGAATGATCTTTAAATCTAAACAGAAAACCAAAACCAATATCACCACAATGAAATCAACAATGTGGAAATAATAAGGAAAAAACACACCAGATTTATAGTGGTTCGGTCAAACCTTGACCTATGTCCACTCCTTGGAGGCACCCTCTAAGTATTGCACTAAACTAAGTGTCTCTCCTTTAGCCCCCACAGCTAGGCAGAGAAGCCCTTACAAAATCACTTCCATGTTCCCCGGTGCAGTGGAGTCGACGGGTCCTTTGACGCCAAAGAGATCTTCTTCTTTGGTAAACTTTCCTCGAGACAAGCCTTGAATCCGACGGTATTCAGGTGCGAGCTTGCTGGAGCATCCGTGTGGAACCCCCTCCACACTCCCTTGAGTCCCCCCTCACAGGATCTTCTCCCTATCTTAAACTCCACTCTTTCCTCACTCTCTTTCAAGCTCTCTGTTCAAGTTTCTCCCATAAGAACGAAACTATAATGACTGTTAAGGACACTTATAATGTGTCATGTCATAGCGTAAATAGAAGAGCTCAAAACAAGCTCATTAATGCAAGTTGTCGACATTATCGTCCAGGATGATACTAATATCATCTTGTACGATCAGTACAAATTAATCTCATCAACTCGGGATGATTTGAGATGATCAGAAGAAAATTGGTTACATCGTCCTGGCCGATCTCATGATCGTCCCGAACGATTAGTTTAAAATTGATTTCAATCGTCCTGAATAGATACTGGCTGATGTGAATCGTCCAGGACATCGTCCTGGCCGATCCGACTATCATCCCGGACGATGTGATTATAACAATCAGCCATTAATGATTTCCAAATATACCAGATCAATTTAGGCATAATTGAGTTAGATTGTTCTGGATGATGCATATATCATCCTGGCCGATTTCCTAAAATAAAGAATACCTAATCTGATCATGACGGCTGATTCTTTCTAAATTGAGCATATCATCCTGGCCGGTACAAGTATCGTCCAGGCCGATTAGCTTATGACGGCTGCCTTAATGAGGATTTTCTATTTTTGGATAGATCATCTAGGACAATATAAATATCGGCCCGGATGATGTGACCAAAAAATAGAAATATTTAGGGAACAAAAGAAAATCTTCCAAGTTATAAAGCATCGGGAGTCACACCAAATACAATAGACTCAAGAAAGGAAAAAGTGTACAAACTGACTCAGACCTAGTCTACCCAATCTTGAGTTGGTTTCAAATTGCAGTCTGATCGTATTGACCTGAAATGTTAATAAATAAGGCCGTCGTAGAGAAATAGAAGTGTTTGTTATCATCAAAATCATAAATCATGAAAACATATCCGTAACATAAGAACCAGTCACCCTAATGATTCTAGCAATAAGATTGTCAGCAGTTTCAATTTCCCTCTCAAAGCCATCCAAGCAAAACATGAATATCTCAAAATATGCCCCTTATGCCAGATAAATTTAAACCAAGCCACATCATCAAAATTATTATAAAAGGAAGCCATAACCTTTTTTGGGGGAGGGGAAGGAGAAGGGGAGCCCTCCTAAGTGATGACCGGTTGCTCCCCCATAATCTCAATGGAAGAGATAGCAGAAAGGATCTCAGGAGGAAATCCGTCAGGTATAACCCAGTTGCCATCAACAATGAAGCTATCTACACGTAGGTGAGACAGCCTATTAGAGAAACGAAATTCAGCAACCGCTTTTTTCTTACACCACGGGTTCCAAAGAAAAGAAAGATTGCAGGATATATGAACCCATAAAGAAATCCAAGGAAGAATAGAGGCAGCCACCGAGCTTAACATCTTCCAGAATTTAGAAGCATGGGGAGGAGGATTTTTCCAAGGAGACTCAAACTTCTTCCTGACCTAGCTCCCAATAAAATTATTATTGTTAGACATCCTAAAGAGAAAAGAGGTAGCCATCTTATGGTAAAGGAAATCAAAGGAAGGCAAGCCTATGTTGAGGCTAGTGAATAAGTTGTTAAACCTAAGTTAATGTCCTATGGCTATCAAGAGGGGGGTGAATTGGTAGTTAAAAATTATCCCTCTTTTAGATGAGTTGAATCGAAAATAAATTTTAATGAATTTTTATTAAAAGTTTTTCAACCACAACTTTTTAAACAGTAAAATGCAAAAGATAAAAAACAGTAAAAAAAATAAACGACACAAGATTTATATTGGTTCGGTCTAAATCAGACCTACATCCACTCCCTAGAGGCACCCTCTGAGTATTGCACTAATACCAATAGTGTCTCTCCTTTCACACCCACAGCAAGGCGGAGAAGCCTTTACAAACACTCTTTCCACCACTACCCGGTGCGACAGAGAACCGTCATCCTTTTACACTATCCCCAGTGTTGGCAGAGAACTGTCATCCTTTTACACTATCCCCAGTGTTGGCAGAGAACCGTCGGTCCTTTCACACTCTCCTAGTGTGGGCAGAGAATCCTTCGTCCTTTCACACTCTCCTAGTGTGGGCAGAGAACCCGATCTCCTTGACATATCTCCTCACAAGAAATCTACAAGGAAGAAAAAAGAGAGTGAAGTAATCTCAAATCACAAGTAGGAAATCTTACCTTTGAACACCAAGTAAAGCCTTCACGCTCCAGTGGAAGAAATCCTTCTTTGAATGCTCTCTCTCACTCTCTCCTTGAGTCTTCTTTCAATAGGCACAAAGATCAATGACCAAAAAGATTTTGTGGCAATCTAATTTGGACTATATATAGGAAAAACAAGAAAAACTGCCCAAAAATTGCAAACTTTCAATTCTGTACGCAGTGGATCGTCTCGTACGATCGTGGATCATCCCGAACGATTTTACTTAAAGTGTCTGAAATGATCCTAATGTATATTGGTACGAACTAAGTTCGTACACGATCATCATCCCGTACGAACTAGGTTTGTCCGGTATGAAATGATTATTCCATAGGTCAAATTTCAAATCCCTGTAGGATGTAACCAATTGTGGTAAGTCAGTTCGGTTCGTCCTGAGACGAACGTGTTTCATCCTGGAAGATTCTAAACAGAGAGTTTCGTCTAGGGACGAAGGGTAAATTTCATCCTGGATGATTTTAAACAGAGAATCTCGTCTAGAGACGAACCATGCATTTCGTCTGGACGAACAGTGCAAAGTGAGAATCCATAGGCGTTCGTCCCGGGATGAATATTAAATTCATCCGGACGATTAGGACTTAGAAAAAATTTTTAACTGCCTGTTCGATCCATTGCTCTTCCAAGGGATTAATTGACATGATCGTCCCGTACGATCAATTCACAAAAATTATTCCCCCATATATGTGTGTTGTGAATATTCACTTAATTACAATCACTCCCACTCAATTCAAATACACTATTAAAGTTTTTAATTTATAAATGATTGGATGTTGAATTTGATTTGAAGTCTTCATAGTTTGGAGTTGATTTTTCTGAAATATTAGTACACATTAGAGTAAAAACAAATCTTCCAAAAAGTGTTAGGAGATATCTATACATAAAACAATAATATTTGAAATCATCAAAATAATACAAGTTGCAAGAATGTAAAACATGCAAATAGCAACTCTCTTAACAATCTTCCCCTTTTTTATGATGGCAAAATTATTATTATTTATAGGATTTTAAATTCTAAAAATTTCTTAAACTCCCCTTGAATTGATGAATACATGAAAAATAAGGAGGCATAAATTCAAAATTATTATTTTTCAAAAAATTTTATATAAAATAAGAAACATACAAAACACACAACTACAATAATGACAAACATAAAAGGACTATCAAAAAACAAACAAAACAAACAAACAATTTCTCCCCCTTTTTGACAACAGCAAAAAGTGAAGAAGAAAATAAGTCT
>NW_021318968.1:1836411-1839038 GCF_001605985.2 Dendrobium catenatum | reverse complement strand
TCAATCTTTTGGGAGTTATCCTCAATCTCATCTTTAATAATATTTGGCTCTTCCAAATTTCTAGATTCATCAAATACAACATGTGTGGTCTCCTCAATAATCAAAATTCTTTTATTGAATATCATATAAGATTTTCTAATACTTGAGTATCCAACAAAAATTCTTTCATCTGATTTTGGATCAAATTTTCCTAAGGCAGATTTTCCATTATTATGAATGAACACCTTGCAACCAAAAATATGCAAATGTGATAAATTAGGTGTTCTACCTTTTAGCAACTCATAGGGTGTTTTATTTAATTTAGATCTTATATTCACCCTATTCAGAATATAACATGCAGTACTAACCGCCTCAGCCCAAAAATATCTAGGAAGTGAGTATTCTGCCGACATTGCTTGGGCGGCTTCTATTAATGTTTTATTTTTCCTTTCGACTACCCCATTCTGCTGAGGGGTTATAGGTGCAGAAAAGTTGTGATCAATTTCTTTTTCCTTAAAAAAATCTTCAAATCTCTCATTCTCAAATTCTTCTCCATGATCTCTTTGTATAGAAATAATTTCACATCCTAATTTCCTTTGAATCCAAGTCAAAAAATTTCTAAATTCCTCAAATGATTCACTCTTGTGAAATAAAAATCTAACCCAAGTGAATCTTGAGTAATCATCCATAATAACAAATCCGTATACCTTTCCTCCTAGACTTACAGTTCCAACTGGTCCAAAAAGATCCATGTGTAAAATTTCTAATGGTTTATTAGTTCTAAGATCCTTATTAGACTGAAAAGAGGACTTCACCTATTTTCCTAATTGACATGCATCACAAACGTGATCCTTAGTAAAATCTAGTTTTGGTATACCTCTCACTAAGTTCTTTTGGGTAAACATCTAAGGTTTTTCATGCTATAATGACAAAGTCTTCTATGCCAAAGCCATGACTCATCAAAAATAGTTTTCAAACAAAAAGTAGAAGGAGACTAAATGCAATTTAAATCTAGCATATAAACATTATTTACCATTTTTCTATTTAAAACATCTTTATCATTTAGGCTTAATATGCAACTAGTAGAAAAAAATTTTACACAAAAACCTTTATCACATAACTGACTTATACTTAACAAATTATGCTTTAAACCTTTAACTAATAACACATTATTTATAAAAAAGTTTTTAAGATTTCCAATCATACCTGATCCAACCACCTTCTTTGTGGTATTATCTCCAAGTGTAACCTTGCCTCCAGTCCTGGCTTTCAGCGTTATGAATTGAGCAGTATCTCCAGTCATATGCTTTGAACATCCGCTGTCCAGGTATCATATGCTCTCTCGAGGTCTTGTGTGAGAGCAGCCCTGCAAAATTATCAAATGTTAGACCTGGGAACCCAAACAAGTTTGGGTTTTCCTTTTGACAATTTATAATCAGATGCATGTATGATATGTATAGGTTTATGCATCTTAGGTCTCCACACTAAATTAGTTTTAATCTTCAAGGTACATATGTGAGCTATATATCCAAGCAATCCATAATTATTATATTTAATATTAGGAAAAGGATTCCTAAGTCTTTTACCACTTATCTGTCTTTTTAGGGATTGCATAAATTTAGGATATAAAATAGGATTAGTAAAATCTTCAAGTATGAGGGGTATTCTATTATACTCGAGAGCTTTTATTTTCAACTTATAAAATGAATTCATATCTTCCAAGATTCGATTTGTATAATTGATTCGATATGTTTTGCTCTCTGATTCGTCCTTAAATTTTTTAAATTCTTTTTCAAGATCAGCATATGATGATTTTAAATTCTCATGATTTTTATTCAAGTCATCAAATTCATCGAGTAGTTTCATGTGGTTGTCATCTATTAAGGCATGATCTTTCCTAAGGATTTCATGTTCCTTTTGAAGTTCTTCAAATTTTAAACTTAGAATAGCATGCATTTTCTTCATTTTCTTATATGCATCATGCATGTGTTCAGAAACTTTAAATAATTCATCATAGGTTAAGTCACTTACTTCTTCTTGATCTGACTGATCAAGACTATCTGCCATCAAGCAAAGATTGGTGACTTCTTCTTCCTTTTCAGTCTCTGATGAATCTGAAGCTGAGTCCACCCAGAAAGCTCTTTGAAACTTCTTATTGTCCTTCTTTACAGTTGATTTCTCCTCTACCTTCTCCTTGCTAGGAGTAGCTTTATATTTTGGGCAGTCAGTTTTGATATGACCACGTTTCCTGCATTCATAATAAATTACTTCATTAAAAACCTTGTCATTTCTATTAAATTTACCTCTATTTCATTGCTAGCGTCTCTTCTGCTTCCTTTTCAGAAAGCTTTTGAATTGTCTAGTCATTAATGCAATGTCATGTTCATCCTCAGGTTGTGAGTGTTCACTCTCAGACTCTACCACTTTTAGTGCTATGTTTTTCTTCTTTCGTGGTTCACCTGCATCAATCTTTCTTTGACTAACTCCTTGCTCGTAAGCAATAAATGAACCAAGAAGATTATCAATAGAATAAATGTTTAGATCTTTAGACTATCTAATTGCTGTAATTTTAGTATCATAAGTAGTAGGTAAACAACGAAGAATCTTATTAACCATTTCAGCATTCGTTAGTTCCCTACCAAGTGCAT
>NW_021318968.1:1762942-1835786 GCF_001605985.2 Dendrobium catenatum | reverse complement strand
CATCCTTTCACACTCTCCTAGTGTGGGCAGAGAATCCTTCGTCCTTTCACACTCTCCTAGTGTGGGCAGAGAATCCTTCGTCCTTTCACACTCTCCTAGTGTGGGCAGAGAACCCGATCTCCTTGACAGATCTCCTCACAAGAAATCTAGAAGGAAAAAAAAAGAGAGTGAAGTAATATCAAATCACAAGTAGGAAATCTTACCTTTGAACACCAAGCAAAGCCTTCACGCTCTAGTGGAAGAACCTAGATGAATGTGTTTCATCCTTGACGATTCTAAACAGAGAGTTTCGTCTAAGGACGAAGGGTAAATTTTGTCCTGGTCGATTTTAAACAGAGAATCTGGTCCAAAGACGAACCATGCATTTCGTCCGGATGAAGAGTTCAAAGTGAGAATCTAGAGGCATTCATCCCGGGACGAATATTAAATTCGTCCAGATGATTAGGACTTAGAAAAATTTTCTCGCTGTCTGTTCTATCCATTGCTCTTCCGAGGGATTAATTGACATGATCATCACGTACGAACTATGTTCGTCCCGTACGATCAGTTCAAAAAAATTATTCCCCCATATGTGTGTGTTGTGAATATTCACTCAATTACAGTCACTCCCTCTCAATTCAAAGACATTATTAAAGCTTTTAATTTACAAATGATTAGATGCTGAATTTGATTTGAAGTCTTCATAGTTTGGAGTTGATTTTTCTGAAATGTTAGTACACACTAGAGCAAAAACAAATCTTCCAAAAAGTGTTAGAAGATATCTATACATAAAATATTAATATTTAAAATCATCAAAATAATACAAGTTGCAATAATATAAAACATGCAATTAGCAACTCTCTTAACAGCCTAAACCCCCTTGGACTTAGGAAGAACCACAGACTTCCAGGAAATTAACTGGAGCTTCTTACCCTCAATGTTATCAAAAAATAAGAATTTGGAACAAAGCCTAGAGATGAATTTCTGGTAAGCCTTAGGCATGACAGTCCCCCGAATCCAATAGGCAATGGTGTTGGCAATAGTGAACTTGAGAAATTGTAGTCTACATGTAAAAGAAAGAAATTTAACTTTCCAACCCGCAAGTAGAGTAGAAATTCTACTCAATAGGGGTTGGAAGTGAGCATAATTCAGTCTGGAGGAGGAAATAGGAATGTCAAGGTAAGTGATAAAATCATCCACCCTAGAGATCCCAAGAGAAAAGGAAATGATATCAATAGGGATGAAGCCTTTAGAGAAAAGCAGGGAGCTTTTAATGGGATTGATATGAAGGCCAGAAGCATCAGCAAATTTATGAAGGATCTCCTTAAGAGATGAAGCATTATCAGCCGTGGCAAGCCTAAAAACTAAGAGATCATCTACATACATAAGATAATTAACATGTTGATTGTTAAGTTTAAGACCTTCAAAGCCATTCGACACATCAAGGCTTGAAGAAAGAGCATCCATGATAATACAGAAGAGAAGAGGAGAAAGAGGACAGCCCTGCCTCAAACCAGAAGAGGAATTAAAAAAATGTTCCAAAGCCCCATTAAGACAAATAGAGAAGTGAACATCCATAATGCATCCTCTAATCCAATTAATAAAAACTTCAGGGAAACCTTTCTGCCTCAATCTGTTAAAGAGAAAAGTATGAGAGACATAATCAAAAGCCTTTTTGATGTCCAGCTTGGCACAAAAATAATTCTTGCTATTTTTGAACTCCCTTAAAACTTCATATGCCAGAATAACATTATCCGTTAAGCACCTCTTAGAAATGAAACCAGATTAGCTCTCATGAATGATAAAAGGGAGAATATGCTTCATCCTCTTAGCCATAATCTTTGCCACTATTTTGTAGAAAACATTGCACAAGGAGATAGGTCTATAATCCGAAATGGTACTAGAAAGGGTACCTTTAGGAATAAGAGTGATGGCAGTGGCTTTAGCACCTCTAGGCATAATCCCAGATGAGAAAAAATGTTTAATATCCCTGCATAAATGATAACCAATAATGTGCCAAGTCTTTTGGTAGAAACCAAAATAGAACCCGTCAGGACCCAGAGTCGAAGAGGAGACCCCCTCAAAGACCACCTTTTTAATTTCATCATTAGTCACTGGGCTAACAAGACTAGGAATTAAATAGGTAGGAATTTTATTGCCATCTGGAATGTCATAACCATTATCCAAAGGGGGGGAGAGGTGTTATAAAGCTCCTTAAAATGGGAAATGAGAGCATTGCCTAAGTCCTCATGGGAAGAAAGAATGTCAGACGAGGTAACATTCTCATTAATAGTATTCTGGTTTTTCCTGGATCTTATCTTGGCATAAAGGAATCCAAGATCATCCTCACCTTGTGTTAACCAGTAAACTTTAGCCCTTTAAGATATCCAAGAGACCCAATCAGATTGTAAAGAGGCTAAACGGTCACTAGCCTCTTTAAGGGAGTATTTCAAATCATGATTTAAAGGATCCAACTGAATGCCCGTAATACATTGATGTTGAATACTTTTCATCTCCAAAATATCATTGGAAATGAAATTGGAAGAGTTCCAATCTTTACCCCTAATAGCAAACTTAAGCAGTTTCAAACAATCATAGAAAAACACAATAGGGCTAGCCAAGACTGGCCTACCAAAAGCTTTTAAAGCCTCCTCCCAAAAACCATCTATATTAGTCCAAAAAGCCTTGAACATAAATCTTGAAAAATTCCTTTTGAGATGGGCAGCAAAAAGAATTAAAGGCGAATGATCTGAACTAGAAGGAGCATCAATTTTATAGTAAGCAGATGGAAATAAATCCAGAAAACCATGATTTACCAGCATACGGTCCAACTTAATGTGAATAAGGTTATCACTTCTATGATTATGCCACGTATACAAAAGACCAACCGAAGCAAGGTCTTGCAAGCCCGACTCAAAAATAAAACTATTGAGCTCCCCCAATCTATTAGCAGACAAAAGGTTCCCACCAGCTTTTTCCCTTTGGAACCGACAACAGTTAAAATCGCCCATAACAACCCAAGGGTGCTTCATCGAAGCAGAAAAACCCAAAAGGTTCTCCCAAAGTGCTTTCCTTTCCACCAACTCATTAGCAGCATATACAACAGACAAGTAAATCGGTGGAAAAGAGCCAGCTTGAACAATGTCATGAATAACTTGAGAAGAGGCAGAGAGAGGAGTAAAGGAAACCTGGGAAGAGTCCCATTTAAGCCAAATTCTACCCGGAGAAGAACAAGAGAAATTGTCAAAGCTTTTCTCATTCTCAAACAGAGAATGAGAAAGAAGGAACCACGGGTCCTGAGTAGAAGTAGAATGAATTTTAGCTTCTAAAATGCAAAGAAGCTTAAGACGATAAGTGGCAATGAGGTCTTTACAAAGCTTGGCTTTGACAGGGTTATTGAACCCTCTAACATTCCAAGCGGCAATAAGGGAAGGGGCATTGATTACTTAAGTTTTTTGGCCTTCTTGGCCTTCTTTGGCTTTGGTTTTTTTACTGGGGAAGCGACATTAACAGACTGGGGTTTGGAGGAGGAAGGAGAGGCTTGAGCGATAGATGTAGAGGGAAGGGCATTTTCAGATTTAAATGAATAAGAGAATTCTTCATCACAATTTCCATCATCAGGAGTCTCAAGGTTATCAACCGGAAGGGAAGCAAAGCTATTGGCTAGAACAACTTGAGATGGACGTAATAGCAGATGAGGTGGAGGTTGGCCTGAAGAAGAGGATTCTTCATGCGGAAGGTTCAGGTTAGGAGGGGGGGGTTAGAACCAGGTGAAGAAACCTGAGAAATAGTTTTGGCAGCTTCAGAAATAGAGGGGGGGGGGGGGTTAGAACCAGGTGAAGAAACCTGAGAAATAGTTTTGGCAGCTTCAGAAATAGGCTGATCCTGAGAGGAGGAAATTGAAGGAGGTTTATCAAAAAGAGGAATGTTGACTGAGGAAACCGGATTCATGATAGGAGAAGGGTTAATAGGGAGATTAACCAGAGATTGCGGGTTAACAGGGAGATTAACCAAAGGTCAAGAAGCATATCTGTTTCCACTAGCAGCAGGCGCCCGGCTCTTGCTCCTGCCACGGAAAACAGGCTTGGGGGGAAGAGAAGGTTTGGGAGATGGGTTGGAGGGACAAAGAGCATACGGGTGGATGAGAGAACCGTACCCTTCTCACCTTGAAGGTTTCCAATCATAAACAACTTTGAGCACAAAATTTTCACCATCCAAGTCCATAGGTATTTCCTCTGGTAAAACATAGTTTTTATCCACTTGAATACAAATACGGGCAAAAGTAAGTCTGGTTCGCTTGGCAGTAAGGGAATCAACATACAGAGGAATGCCAATATAATTGGCAATTTTTTGAAATACCTGAAGGTGTCCAAAGAGCGAGTGGGAGGTTGAGGATTTTCACCCACAGGGGAATGGTGGCAGTTTCATCCCTCTTCAGTTGCAATTTTGGGCTCCATTTCTGCAGGAAGAAAGGTTTGCCAAGGAGGAACCACGATCCTCCTGACCAAATCATGTCATAGTCTTCATTGGAAGTGAATTTCAAAAGAAAAAAATCATCTGCTAAAGAAAGAAGCGAGAACGATCCCTTGAGCTTCCACACCTTGTTCATAGCCGCTAGAATCCTTTCATAATAAGGTCTTGGCCCCAGAGAGTAACCCACCAAAGATAGATCCCATAATCCTTTGCCTTCAGAGAGCTCAGAAGCGGCAAAGGAAAGTTTTTTAGTCGGGTTAACGAAAGACATCAGCCAATCCTCCCAGTTGGAAGGAGCAGTAAGATTACTGGCATAGGAAAGAGCAGGAGGATGAGGGGGAGCGACCCCTAACAAGGAAGAGGATCCAGGAAGAGGAGGAAAAATGAGCGGATTACCCGCCATGACGGTCAGACGACCGGAGAAGAGACGAAAACAAAATGCGCCAAAACCCTAAAAAACCCAGAGCAACACTCGAATTAAGAGTATTTTTGAAAATGCATAATTTTAAGCTGATGAAATTTGCTGAATGGCACGTGTTTGGGACAACTTTTTTGTTCCGCAAAATAATAAATCTCTGTTCCAAAGATAACAGCCAACAGAACATTAAGCCATTTAAAATGGCACTGCTCTATGTCAAGTCTATCTTTTCAAAACCAACTAATTTCCTTTTCACTGCTTGTGGCTTTGTCCTTTGGTATAACGAATAGAAGCGAATGAGAAGCTTCTCCATGAAAAGAAGGCAAGTGAACACTTTACACGCAAACATGTATTATTGAATGCTTACTTCCTCATCAAGAATCATGGTGCTACATAATGTATGAGTAACGTCAACTAATTTATGTTTCTAATTATTTAGAAAGATCATATGCCCATAAATGAAGAAATTATTTTGTTTGCGGATAGTCTAAAGATTAATTAGAATGCATCATATCATTCAGTGCACATCGGTGTCGAGCACAAGTATCGAGCGTAAAAGTGACATAATGCATTATGGTTGGTCTCCGAATGTTGTTCGGTGTCCGTATAGGATATTTTTTCTCATAAATGTGTGACGTTTGCAGCATTTTATATAATTGATTGTGAAGTTATTGTAGAGAAAATAATTTTGCTATTGGTTATAAAAAATAATTTTTTAGTATAGAAAATTTTAATTATTTGAAAAAAAGTGGCCAATAAAGCTATCCCAAACAAGCATAAAGTCTATTAAGAAACAAATAAAGTCTAAATTCATAAATGTTTAAGAAACAATTAATGTGGACAGTATTGTAGTCACCTTATTAGATTTGTGATATTTTTATGTTGCTTAATTTATTAATAAAAAAAGTTTCGATTTACCGAAAATATGTTGAAAAATTCACTGACTTTTTGGCCCAAAATTTTCGCCAGTAATTTGCATTTTCCTTATAGTGGGTCTCCTGATCACTACGATCTTTTCGAACACTTTTGTCCACATATTACAATCCTTCCGACCACCGTTGCCCGAATATGATTCTTTCAACCTCTATCACCTGCAGACTATGATCCCTCCAATCACAATCATTCGACTATGATCCTTTCGGCCTTTGTCGCCAGCAAACTATGGTTCTTACAACCACCGTCGAGCAGCTATGATCCCTCCGACCACAATCGCTTGACAAAAATCATTCAACCATCGTCGTCCAACTACAGCCCTTCTATTGGGGATGAAAATAAAGCACCACAACGAAACAAACAAGAAAAATCAGGAAGTAAAAGGACACTATGATTTAATGTGGAAAAACACAAAATCAGGAAAAAAATTCATGAGCCACACCACACGAAAAAATCCACTGCGAAAATTGGGGAGAAATAAGTATAGTACAATTCTATCTTCTCACTCGCTTTATTATTGCTTCTCTTCTCTCCAACAACGTTATAACTCTCAAAACAAAAGAGAAAGATAAGACAATAACTTCAAGGGATGCAACCCTTAAAAATGAGAAAAAAAAAAGTTCAACCCGCCTCGCAGAGCTGCGATGCCAGTTTGGAGCGCTGCGGCGCTCGAACCTTCGATCTTGATTTGTCTAGCGATATTGCAACACTCAAACCCCGTAGTGTTGCGGCGCCGAATCATGTTTTAACAAGAAGAGTCGTATGCATTTAAACTATTATCTTATATATTGTATGACTTCTAGTCTTTAAATACTCTTATAATAGAACGAAATGATGTAAGCATTAAGGTTTGTATGGAACAGCTTTCTTACGGCTTTTTAAATAAATTTATGAAAAAAAAATTCTTGAACTAAAAATTTTTGTATTAAAAAGTTATTTCAAAAAACAGTAAAAAAATCATCCCAAATAAATCCTAAATTAATCTTCTTTCCATATTAGTAATATAATAAGTACATTTGGTGGTCTTTCTATTATAATAAAATTTGCCCTCCATCAAGTTCATAACCTAAAGAAACAATAATGACATCCATGCAAGAGAACATTAATAATAATATAATATGAATTAACATATATAATTAGAACCCTAAAGTTCTAATAATAAGATGTCTTGAGTAGGGGTTTAAACTAGTCGAGTTCAAGTTAGAGGGTGTTCGAGCTCAACTTGCAAGTCGAATATCGAGCTCGAACTCGAGTCAAGCTTGACTCACAACAACATAACGAGCTCATCGAGCCGCTTGCAAAGCCGTTCAATTTCCCGATTTCCCGTCAGGTTTTATTTTTCCAGTCCAGTTTTAAAGGTGTTGTGATGGCTTTGGTAAAGATGAAAAAGCCTGTAGATCTCCTCTAACATAATATATGTTGTCGTTTTAGGATATATCTTTTAATTTTTTTTTTTTTAATTTTATGGTTTTAGTAATAATTAAAGTTGCAACATTTAATAACATTTATATTCTCACCCTATTTTTGTTTACCCGCCAAGCTAGTGAAGTCTTGAACTTTTTTTTTTAATTTTTAAATGCAATAAAAATATTAATAATTAAAAAACTTAAATAGCAATTCGAGCGAGCTCGCGAGCTCATAAGCCAAGCCTAATCAAACTCGAAATCGAGTTCAAGCTCGAACTCGACTCGTGGGCTCGATAAACTTGACTCGAGAGCCCGTAAATAAGTCCAGCTCGAGCCAGCTTGCGAGCCAACTCGGCTAGCTTACACCCCTAGTCTCGAGATGATTGAGTGCTCACGATAGGGCTTCGATTATTGGTTTAATATTAAGGTTACAATCATAAGTTAAACCATCTCTATTATATTTATGGGTAGATTACACTAATGTACAAATGGACAAGCAGAAAGTATTATTGTTAGGGAATAAGGACAATATGGTATTTGACGTTACATTCCCATTTATTATCGTACGCAATTGAAAAATAACACAAATTAAAATAATAAGGAGAGATCACATGATCGAGCAGGACGAAGGCTCGTCCTCGCAGATGAACTTCAAAGTTCTGCACCCATCGTAGCATGGCGCGGCACAAGTTGGCACCACCTTGCAGGTGCACCTTCCATAGCATCCACATACTGGAATGAAAGGCCAAACCTCTGGATTATTACAATAATCTTATATTACTAGTCATATGATTATTACAGCCACTATCAATAAATCATACTTCTACTTGTTGACCTTGATTTTGCCCAGACTCGAGCATGGTGGACTGAGTTGACCAAGTCAACCTTTGACTTGGTCAACCCAAGTCCTAATGGGTCAATTTTGACCCCTTGGGCCAATTAAAGGCCCAATTTGATTTCAAATCAATGCTAGACCTCTTTGGGCTCCTCCCTATAAGTTAATGGGTTTAAATAGGTTAAATTGACCAAGTCAAACTTTGACTTGGTCAATCCAAGCCTTAATGGGTCAATTTGGACCAATTAGGCCCATTAAGAGCCCAATTCAAATCCAAATCAATTCAAACCTTGCATGGCCCAATAACTCCTCTCCCTTGACCCCCCTTGACTAGTTTGACCAAGTCAAATGTGGACTTGGTCAACCATGGCTCTAAATATGTCATAAACACCTATTTAGGAGGAATTAATGGCCAATTAGTTGGAATTAAAGCCCCCCTTCATTTTGAATTTCAAATCCACGGCCTAATCACTATTATTTCCCTCCAAATCAACTGGAGATCGGATCTTGGTCGTCCACCTATAGATTAGACCTTTAAATAGAAAAAATTAGGGCTTATTTTGGATCTTTTTGCTCTTACTTGATCTCTTGACCTCCTCAGGCGCTGTGATTTGGTGAGAGCACTCACACAACCCTCTTCTACTATTTCCAACCCTAACTCGACACCAAGATCCCGTCGGCGGTGATCCTCCGGCAAACCTGAAGCCTCAAACGATTCAAGTCTCCTTCTCGTTGATCAAGGCTATTTCGGAGCTCGAGTTCAAGAGAGAAGTTGTTTGTGAGGAGTCCACGAGTCCAACGAGCCCATGATCATTCGAATCCACCTTGTGGATTGAGGTATATCATCAACCCAGGTATAGAACACTTAGGGTTAATTAGCATCATCATTAGTGCATATTAATTAAAATAAATTATCCCCACGAATGCTCTTCACCATTGGAAGCTATGTTTAAAATTTTGTTGCATTTTATCCACTCAATCGAGAGAATGAGGCAATAATAGTGTTTTGGGTTTCGGTCCGGGCGTGTGTACGCTAGGAGGAGATCTTAACCGTTGCTCTTGCGATCAACGGTCAAGATCTGGCCTATCCGTGGCCTAGAATGATCGTGGGAGCGATCTGGCGGTTACGCTCGCCGTCTGGCGAGATCTGGTCCGTTCATTTCGGACAGCGGAAGATCGGACGGTTCCCGCGGCCGTCCGACGTGGATTAGTGACAAGCCGCCATCACATGATTGCGCGATCACGGCGCAATGATTGGTGGTGGTACCAATCATTGCCCATGATTGGCGCACCGTCTTCCTGAAATCGTGGATCTTATCCGGGCACGCCAAGTGGTAGCCCGAGAGCTTTTCTAGATTTTTTTTTATTTTAAACATTTTATAGGTTTTATCTTTAAATAATCATAGAAAATTCATTTTTGCTCCGTTTTTTATGCACAATACCTCGTTTTGTTCCTATTTGAATTCTGCACTATTATTATTTACTTAAAAATATTAGGTATGTTCTTAATTATTTTAAAAAAATAGCAAAAATAGTTATTTTAAAATTATTGTTATTTTATTATTTTTATTAGATTATAATTAGAATTATTTTAATCAAAAATTATTTTGTAATAATTATTTTAAATCATTCTTGTTACTCTTTTAAGTACCATTATTATTATTATTATTATTATTATTATTATTATTGTAGCTATATATATTATGCTTAGCCCTCATAATTAAGAGCATGGCTTGGCATAGCTTCAATGGGTTGAGTTTTATTTTTATATATAAACTGCTTGTGATTTTTATTAGGATAACCATACAGGGAGTCTAGAATTTTTCATTTTCATTTGATATAATATTTGTAAAATTTGTAAAGAGTTGTGAAAATGTTATTTGAGTGTGGATATTCTTATCTAACTTGAATTCCAAAAGAAGAATGCATCCCTAAATGGGAGAGTTTTCTTCCATTTAGAAGATCGAGTTGGATGGCTTTAGATATCCAAAGAGAAAAGGCAATGCTCCACTACCAAGGGGGAATTGTCTCTTCATTTGGATATTCAAGCCATGACAGATCCAAGGAGTCCAAGAAGGAGATTTCCAAGGAGTTCAAGGATGAGAAATCCAAGGAGTCCAAGGAGGGAGATCCAAGGAGTCCAAGGAGAAGAAGATTGAAGACTGAAGACTTGAAGACTAATATCCCACTCAAAGTCATTTACGTCTGTCATAGGCGTAGAAATCTAGGTTGTTGGCAGTGGTGCCCGGTCACTTTATTTTCTACATACCCTGGGTTGTAATAAGGGCATTTGGCCTATGGACATTTATTATATTGGTTGAATTTATATTGATGTATTTTCTTGATTACGCAGTAAAAATTATCTATTTTTCCTAGGTTTCTTTCTTGCATGCACTTTTATTTTCACATGGATTTTATTAGGCTCTCTAAGGACAATAAACATTTTGTACTCACAACTTATTTCTAAAAATTTAAGTCAAAATAATATAAAAACTTAACGAACCTAGGGAACTGTCGGAATCTTCCGGGGTCGCATGCATATTACTGCATCTTTCTTTCCTTGTTATAAGACATCTCCCTGCTTACGGGTGGAGTCCGAATGATCTGGCCTATGATGATGAAGTGCCGGACCTAGGGAGACCCAGTCTTTTAAAAAAAAATTATTTTCTATAAGCCTCTTTTTTTAAAACTCTATAGCATTCATGAGCTGACGTTTAAACTAGCATGCATTGCATTAAAAACTAATTTAATTAAAATTTAATTGCATTAGCTAGGAGCATCTGTCCCATATAAGTTCAGGACCAATTAAGAAACTCTCTATATGTCGGTCATATTTCCAATAACTATACCACCCATCCATCTTTCATAACTGACTTGATAGTATGGTTTTAAAGCAATTATGTGGTTAGCTAACTCCCCAATCCAGGCCAGGGTAAGTCAAGGTTCTGCATTGTATTAGCTAGGACACGGGTCTTGGTGTTGTGTAGAACACTAAGCCCAGTTTAGTTCTAAGGTTTGAGGCTACTACATTCAGTCTCATAGTATGCCTTAAATAGTAGGTAGGTCCCTCCCTTTCAAGTACTATAAATCCTATTTATCCGCGTCACAGGATGAAGCCACCTCCATCCTTCTCTCACGCATGTGATAGGATGTCTGACTTTTTTTTCTCCAGTTTTTGTTTAGTACTATAGAGCCTCCGAATGCTGGTATGAGCCACGCATGTTTACTGAGCCCTTTTTAGGACCTTTCTTCCTTTTGAGTAGGATTTCTTAGTCTATACCCTCGTGCCGATCCCATCTTGGGAGAGATAATGTATGATCTTTAATCGAGAGTTTTCTTGGACTCCTGCTTGGGATCTAATTAACCACGGGGACTTATGCCCGTGGGAAACTTGGCCCCATAATCTAATAAATCCCATTCAAACTATTGTATCGGGTGGGAAAAACTCGTGACTAGGTCGTGTATATTGCTACCCATCTAGGTGTGTTGGCGATAGCCTCTATCCTCAATGGTTAGTCGTATGCATGATCTAATATGCCCTCCAATTGACCTGTTCGCGCAGTGCTCCTTTGGAGGTCCACAAGTTTCTGGCGACCATGGTGGGACTAGTTTCTCTCTCCATCTTTGGATTATATATTATCCTTTCTCTTGTGTTTTCTGAGATTAGTACTCCTTAGATTAGGTCTGTTTCACTCTTAGTTAGGGTCTTTTCTTAGTTAGGGTTCCTTCCCCTTAGCTAGGTTTCTTCCCTACTCTACTTCTTTCCAACCTTACAGGCTATTCTATCATTTATTCATTCTTATCTATCTCTATCAAATCCTCACTCATTCCTTATTTCTTGATTTCAATTCTTATTTCTAACCTTTCACTTTCTTTTCTTGGCAGCAGTGTCATGGCCTCTTTCATTCCTTTCGTGACTTTTAGCTTTGGTTCGGATGCGCGGGTGACTCTCCTTAAGTCCCTGCTTGCTAGTCCGCCCGCAGGAGGGATCACCTTTGGTTCCTTCACGGACTCAGCCTTCGTCACTCTTGGCTGGCCGACCCCGATGGAGGTTGTTGTATTCTCTCCTCCCCAGAGGAGAGGACGTGCAGCCAAGCACCCTTTCGGACGACCAACTGCTCGGCGGACAGCCCGGGCACCTGCTCGCCCTATTCCTATACTTGCGCAGCCAGTGCGCCCTGTGGCTAGGCGACCAGTGCCTAGGCCACTTCCTGTTCCAGTCGTTCGTCTAGCGGCCAGGCGACCTGCGCCTATCGCTCCTGTTGCAAAGGTTGCTCCTGCCACTCAACGCTGGCATCCCGCTGCTCTTGTTACTCCCCTGTTCTGGTAAAAGTACCTCGAGTTCGGGTTCCCCCTCCCGCTTCCACTAGGAAGAGGGGTGCCAAAACTGCTATGATGGTCATGATAGCACAGTTGACAGCCTTTGGGGAGATGCCCCAAGTGGCAGTGGTAGCCACTGTCAGTGCTTCTAGAGATCAGCCAGTTGTGCCTCCAATTATACTAGACCCCCTAAGAATGGATAGGGTCCAGAGAGCAGTTCCTATAGTACCTTCAGTCGTCTAGAGTACTCCAGCTCAGTTGTCAGCAGGTCAGCTTCAGGATCTGATTGTCCATAAAGTAGAGCAAATCATTTCCTCCAAGAAGACTGGAGAGTTAGTTAGCAGAGGGCGTCCTTACCTGGTAGAGTATGAGCAGGAGCCATACCCCCCTGGTTTCATCCCTCCTAGGTTCAGAGTGATTGACGGGTTTGGGAACCCGAGGCAGTATGTGGCTCAATACCGGGCCATATGTTTCAATATAGGAGGGAGTGATCCATTGATATTGAGGTTGTTCGTTAGCAGCTTGGAGGGGGTGTCGTTTGCTTGGTACGCCAACCTCCCCAACGACTCGGACAGGACTTTCATAGAGCTGGAGCTGTTGTTCATCCAGAGGTTTGTCAGTACATAGCATCGAGTTACACTTGGAGTGTTAGTTATGACCAAGCAGCGCCCCAGAGAGACTCTCACATATTACATAGTCAGGTGGAGAAACCTCAGTCTACAGTTTGAGACACAGCTACAGGAGCGGCATGCAGTTGAGATCCTTTTGAAGAATATAGATAGTCCTATTGTTGCATACCTGAAGGGTTTCACCATTAGAACCTTTAAGAAGCTATTGACCAAGATCACTAGCCTACAAGACAGCATACCCGATGTAGTCCCTCCTAAGGTTGAGAGTCAGCCTTCACGCAGACATCAGCGGTAGGAGTTTTTAGGGGCTCCTCCACCCATGAGAGGGGAAGTACACAGTACTCAGGGACCACCAAATAAGGGCAAGAGGCCCTTAGTAAGTTCAGCACCTCCACAACAGTCACGCTCAGCTAGTTAGTCACACTCAGCTAGTCAGCCATCAGTACAGCCCAGGACCTCGCGTAGGACTTTAGAGAGTAAGCAGTACCTATAGGAGAAGCTTAGTAAGGAATATCCCTTTAAAAGGGAGAGTGCAAGAAAGATTTTTAAATTCCTTACTAAGAAAAATATTTTAACTTTCCCCAGTAACAATATAGTGGAGGAAGAGGGTCAGACTAAGCACCCTCTCTATTGTCCCTACCATAGACATATTGGGCATGTGTTAGAAGAATGCTATGTCTTCAAGAACAGAGTTGAGAGGTTGATGGCCACAGGATAGATACACCTCCAGGATAGTGACTTGGTGCTAGGGGTGTAAGTGAGCCGAGCCGGCTCACGTGCCGGCTCGAGCTCGACTCGTTTATGAGCTCGCGAGTCGATCTTATCGAGCTCACGAGTTGAGCTCGAGATCAAACTCGAGCTCGTTTGGTAAATGAGCTCGAGTTCGAGCTTGAGCCCGGCTCGGCTCGTGAGCTCGCGAGCCGACTCGAATAAATTCTAGCCCTCGCTGGCTGAGAAACGGGCGGGAAAAAGGTTTGGGCGGGAAACTGAACTCGAGCAGCTCGACCAGCGGCTCGATGAGCTTATTTCTATGTCGCAAGTCGAGTTTGAGCTCGACTCGAGTTCGAGCTCGATATTTGACTCACAAGTCAAGCTCGATCTCCACCTGACTCGAGCTCGACTCGACTCGTTTGCACCCCTACTTGGTGCAGCCCAAGGGCAAGGGCCCTCAAACAATTTAGATGGTTTCCAGTCCCAGCCACAGTCCCAGTCAGAGTGACAGTTAGGGCAGTAGTGGCAGTTTATCCTAAAGTTCTGAGGGAGAGTGGCAGTTAGCGCTCTCCAAGAAGACCAGGAGGATGATAGACTGAGCAATTCAGAGTTCAGAGGAAGTTGAGAGGAGGCATTCCCAGGCCAAGTCGACAGTTACCACTGCAGTTACTACGCTAGCACTTGTACCTTCTTCTTCTTCTCTTTCTGTTGTAGTGTCTACTGAGAACATTCATTCTTCTTCTCATGCTCTATGTAATAAGAAAATGTATGAAAGAGAAAAGTATGTTGTATCCTCTGAGGGGAAGACAGGATTCCTTCCAGCACTTATGCTGAAGGACTTTGTTCTCCCTTCATTTAATGAAGAAATAATAGAAGAAGTTGATTCTGGCTACTTCTGGTGTTCTACTTCTTTTCATACTTCTTTTACTTCTAGTTCTACTTCTACTTCTTCTAGCACTCATTTTTTTATCGCTTTACATGTTTCTTATAATATGAATGATTATAGTGAAGAGTCTGAGTATGAGTATGAAGATGAACCAGTGTTTACCATACCAGAGGGTGGATGTTACATATATTCAGAAGATGAATCCAAGAACCCACTCCCAGTGCTTTCCTTAGAACCAATACCTACCGCTACCATTAAACCAGAGGAATCTCCTATTAAAGATGACTCAATACATGAAGTTCACCTACATTTAGGGAAGGTCCTTCCACCTAGGTTGGCTAAGAATACAAAAGATATGAATATCATTACCAAGCAGGATGATCATATCCCTTCCTCCCAGGAGCAGCCCAAGGAGAAAGGGAAAGGCCCTCAGCCGGAGGTTGATTACAATGTGTTGGCTCATCTAAGGAAAATTTCTTCCCTTCTCAGTGTCTATGATGCTTTGATGATGTCCCCTGACTTGAGAGAGACACTGGTGAAAGCCTTTCTTGAACTAGAGTCCTATCAAGCCTTCTTTGCTTCCGACTCCACTGATGAGGCATGGCATTTGTACAACATATCATGCATCACCTTTTCTAGATGTGATCTTCTTTTAGGGACTACTTAGCACAATCGTCCATTGTTTTCACTGTTGATGTCAATGGTTATGAGTTGAAAAGAGTCCTCATAGATCAAGGGGATTTAGTAAACATACTAAACCTAAAACTTTGAAGAGCCTCTCCCTAGGTCATTTGTAGCTCACTTCCGATAATATTATGTTGCCCAAGGCCAACGAGCTCTAGGGTCTATCACCCTGCCTCTAAAGTTTGGGAATATCATGTAATTGAGGTTGATACTTCATACAAGGCTCTCTTAAAAAAGTCTTGGATCTATGAGTATGGAATGATGCCCTCTACCTTGCACCAATGTATTAAGTTTTTTAGGAATGATGTTGAGTATATCATTCCTGGAGATACCCAGTCCTTTTTCGTGCATAAGATCTCTATGTACGATGACGCCGAGTACTATGTACCTCGGAAGATTCATAGAGCTCTACGTACCCAGTCACCAGTGACACCCTCTAGTGTTATACAGGGTCCTATGTAGCCATCTGCATAGGGTCCTGTACAATCATCAGTGCAGGGTCCATCACAGGTTAGTATTGAGCCAGGTGTTTCCACTGCCCATCCTGATGGAGATCCCTCTCAATTTGTAGTGAGGAACGATGTTCCCTCTAGTAGAGGTAGGGGAGGTAGAGGTAGAGGGAGAGGTAGAGTTGTGATCCGTGAGCCGCGGAACCACGACACTCATACACCTCCTCCTCCTAACCTTTACACTTCTTCTTTGATTGTAGAGACCGACTCTTCCAACGATGAAATGATCGAAATCCTTCATCGTCCAGTCACTTCACCACCTCCATATTCTACTGGTTATAATTAAATACCTATTTTTTGTAGCCATTTGATACCTGAAGGTGAATTGGTTATTTATATTAGCTCAGATAATGAAGAGGACTTCTGATGTCAGACTACTACCAGACAACATTCCCCCTATCAGATACATGAAATAGGAATTGGGAATTCTAGTCAAAGAGCTTTTGACACTCACTTGATGGATGATGATAGTCCGATATGGGGTAGTGAAAATCCCATACCCCACTTGTATGAGATTTTTTCACCGGCATGATCTGAGCATCCCTCTGTATCCCGTAGTATAGGTGCCCCACTAGGTCCTGGGAGCCAGGATCTAGAGGAGACTGCTATAGATATAGAGGTCAAGAGTGCCCCTCTTTATTTTTCACCTACTGTAGAGAGCTTTGTTGAGCGGAGTCTCGTTCGTTCCACTTGGCCCGATGAACAAGCTCTACGGCAAGCCCGAGTCTGGCGGACTGATTTCCTCTAAGGTCTAGGAGGTGTAGGTTATATGGGATTAAATCAGTCTAATAATTCCAACATTCGTGCTATTTCTCATGCTTATCCGGTTGTTTCTCTTGCCGACAAAGAAGACCTGGATATTGAGGAAGATAGAATACTTGATGCTCCACAAGAGTTTGAAGATGATGTCACTTCAGTCATGGATGAACTATGTGAGGTAAACTTAGGTACTGAGTTAGATCCTAAGCATATTTTCCATAGTGCACTATTTTCTAATTCAGAGGCTCAAGAATACATCAAATTACTATCAGAGTTTAGAGACTATTTTGCCTGGAACTATACCGATATGCCTAGTTTAAATCCTGAGGTTGCAGTCCATAAGTTAGACATTAAGCCTGATGCAGTCCCTGTTAAACAAGCACCTTGTAGGATGAGGTTGAAAATTGAACAACAGGTGATCACTAAAAACAAGAAGCTTATAGAAGCTTGTTTTATTAGGGAAGAGAAGAACCCCCCTGTGCTTGCCAATATTGTTCCAGTCTGGAAGAAGAGCGGACAGATACGAGTCTGTATCGACTTCCGTGATTTGAACAATACATGTCCTAAGGATAATTTTTCTCTTCCAATTCCTAAGCTTATGATAGATATAGCATCATCTCATAGCATATTCTCATTCATGGATTGTTCATCTGGTTACAACCAGATAAAAATGAACCCCGAAGATGAGAAGTTTACTATTTTTCGGACACCTATAGGTGTATTTTGTTACAAGATGATGCCCTTCGGTCTCAAGAACGTCGGGGCCACCTATCAACGAGCTATGACTGTCATCTTTGATGAGATGATACACGAGCAAGTTGAGTGCTATGTGGATGATTTGGTAGTCAAAAGCAAGATCCGTGGGGATCACCTTTGAGATCTACGAATCATTTTTGAATGCCTGCGAAAGTTTGATTTAAAGATGAATCCTTTGAAATGTGCATTTGGAGTTAGTGTAGGAAAGTTCTTAGGGTTTATAGTTCGCTATCATAGCATTGAGATAAACCCTTCTATGATTAAAGTCATAGTATATTTAAAACCCCCTAAGAGTCTTACTCAGTTGAGGTCCCTCCAGGGTAAACTCGCTTTCTTGCGTAGATTTATCTTCAATCTTTCTGGTAGGTGTCATATCTTCTCTGCACTAGTGAATAAGGATGCCCGATTCCATTGGGATGAGAGTTGTCAGGAGGCCTTTGAGAGTATAAAGCGCTATCTGATGAACCCCCTATTTTAGATGCACCTATCTCAGGCAGGCCGTTGATTCTCTACACTACGGCCCTGGATGAGTCCTTAGGTGTATTGTTGGATCAAAAGAATGAGGAAGGTAAGGAGAATGCCTTGTACTACCTCAACTGACGATTGATACCTGCAGAGCTTAAGTACCAAATGATGGAGAAGCAATGTTTAGCCTTGATCTTTGCGGTACAGAAGCTTAGATATTATATGCTTTCACAGAAAATTAACTTAATCTCTCGAGTCAACCCTTTGCAGTATTTGATGACCCGTCTGACCCTTTCAGGTCATCTAGCATGATGGTCTATAATACTACTGCAATTTGATATTACTTTTGTTCCCCAACGGGCCATCAAGGGACAGGCTCTAGCTGACTTTTTGGCTGATCACCTGATCCCTACTGATTCACCACTCAATGATGACCTACCTGATGAATTAATCTTGAGTGTGGATGAACAGGAGTCCCCTACTTGGGAGTTCTACTTTGACGATGTGTCATCCGTTAAAGCCTTAAGTCCAAATAAAACTCCCACAGTCAGGGTAGGATTATGCCTGATTCTTGTGTCTCCTGATGGTCATACTCTATGGTACTCCTATAGTTTATCAGAATCTCATACTAATAATGAAGCTGAGTATAAAGCTCTGATTTTGGGGCTAGAGTTGGTCATTCAGATGAATCTTATGCGGGTGAAGATCTTTGGAGACTCCCAACTGATAATCAATCAAGTGGCTGGAGTCTACAAAGTACTTAAGCCTGAGCTCATTCCATATTATAATAAAGAAATGGAGCTCCTGTGCTTAATACCAGAAGTAACTTTGGCCAAGGTTCCTAGATCTGAAAATGGAAAATTTGATGCATTGGCCAAGTTAGCAAAAGAACTAGCTGACCCTACTGGAAATCCCGTGTCTATTATTGTCAAGTATCGTCAAGCTTTGTTCCCCACAGACTTGTCTTCTCCCAATCAGACCCTCGCAGTGTTTGCTGTTGATGAGGAGTCAAACTGGAGAGAGCCCTTCATAGAATATTTAAAGCATGGTAGGATCCAGATGATAGGTCTCTCGCTGCTCATATTAGAAAGACAGCCTTATCATTCGCCTATGTAAATGAAACTTTGTATCAATGCCCTTTTGACCAAATGTGGTTGAGATGCCTCAATAAAGAAGAGGCTGGTAGAGTCCTGAGCGAGATATATGAAGGGCTTTGTGGTTCCCATCAATCTGGACCTAAAATGAAAGGCAATGTTAACACCTTGGCTACTACTGGCCGACTATGATCCACGATTGTATTGAACACACTAAGAAGTGCCACCAGTGCCAGATTCATGGCATGATGATTCACCACCCCCTAATCCGTTGCATCCTACTATTTCTTCTTGGCCATTTGAGAGCTGGGGCACGGATGTGGTGGGTCCTATAGACCCTCTTTTTTTTTAAGGGTCATAGGTTTATTTTAGCCGCCACTGATTAGTTCTCTAAATAGGCAGAAGCTGTCCCACTTAAGAAAGTTAAATCAGAAGATGTGGTGCATTTTTTTTGTGATAACATTATTTATCACTTTGGTGTTCTGCACCGTATAATCTCAGATAATGGCCCGTCCTTCAGAAGCACCAAAATTGTCAGATTTGCCCGCCGCCATAACATTAATTGGCGATACTCCTCGATTTACTACCCTAAAGCTAATGACTTGGCAGATGCATTTAATAAGACTCTTGTGCAACTGTTAAGGAAAATTCTTATTGCAAATAAGAGAGAATGGCATGACAAGTTACCTGAAGCATTGTGGGCATATAGGATTACCTACCGTACTCCTACTCAGTCCACCCCATATGCTTTATCCTTTGGGGTTGAAGCAGTCCTCCCACTTAAGGTCGAGCTCCCCTCACTGCATGTAGCGGTTAGTTACAATCTATCTGATGAAGATAATGCCCAACTAAGATTGGAAGAGCTTGATGGTTTAGATGAGCTTCACTTACGAGCTTATCAGTGCCTTAAGCTATGCCAGACTCGAATGGTCTGGCACTACGAGCGCCTTGTTAGACCTCGTGCTTTTCGGGTAGGCGAGTTAGTTCTTGTTTTGCGTAGTCCTATCATTTTACATCATCGGCGAGGTGGTAAGTTTGAGCCTATTTGGGAAGGCGACTTCGCTGTAGATCAAGTTTATGAATGTGGTACCTACCTACTTGTTGATGCAAATGGTGTTCACCCGATGCATGTCATCAATGGGCAGTACTTGAAAAAGTATTATGCCTGAGTCTAGTACTTCACAGGGGAGCCTCCTTACCTCCTGTAGATATCCCTCTGTATATATAACTCCTAGAAGGATCCCTCTGACTTTTCAGTTGTCTGTGTGGCCATGACGATTTGTCCTCTACCACACGACATTTGCTTTGAAGAGTATAAGGCTATCTTTAGAGGTGATAAACAAATACACAGTATGGATGTTTTGTACTTTTATCTGTGCGCACCACTCACATTAGTGTTATCACATATAATTTTTAGTTTGATCTCCCCTTTGTAGGGCTTAGTCCCCCAGTTTCACCTGCCACCCTAGGTGTGGTCTGGGACATCAAAACCAACGGTCCAAGTTTTTGAGAAGTGATAATGGATCCACACCTACCTATGTTAGTTAGGTGTGGTGATTGATATCCACTATCCTTACTCTAGTTTCTTTTTCCTATCAGCCCTGATCTGGTATATGTAGCCCTTAGTCAATTCATATGAGTTGAATGTGATCAGGGATATCAGAGTCATTAGTCTAGACTTTTTTGGAGGTAGGATACTGGGTCTATACCATCCTAAGCTAGTCAAGGGTGATAATGTTGATCCTCTATCCTGACTTAGAATTTTGTTATACATCGATATCTATATAATTATCCTCCCCAGTTCATTCACATGAGATGAATATGGTCTGTGTTATCAAAATCAAATGTTCGCTTCTTTATACGACCCTGTTAGATCTTTTTTCCCAATTTTGTTCATGTGGCGAACATGGTCTGGGTTATCAAAACCATTCACTATCCCCATATATATGTGTGTGTGTGTGTGTGTGTCTGTGTGTGTGTGTGTGTGATAAAAAAAAAGAGGGAAGCTCATAGTAGAGCAAAATTGGTTGCCCTTGTCATAGGAGGAACCCGATAAAACTCTCTAAGAGCTCAAATTCTCCAAAATTTCTACTTCTTCTCCCTTGAAGAACTTTTGATGATCCCTTCAAGGTTGAGTCAACATTTAGTTGGTCATAAATCTCTCTGATTCTAGATACTTTTCTTTGCTAGTGATGTAGTACACTGAGTTTTAGATGTCAACATCATTATTTTTTGGGATTAGGTATTTCTGATGAAAGATCAATCCCCTTCTGTCCTCTTTTGGCAGTGTACTCTCCCATTCATGCACTGCTCTAAGTTGCCAGAGTAGTCTTATGAATATGATAGTGTCACTTTCACTCCGCATATGGTCCTACCCGATTAGGGCAGGTATTACCACTGTGACCTTTTGAGTATCATGGATTCCACCCATAATTGTTATACTATGTGTCAGGTGTGCACCCTTGACACCTCAGAGTTATTTTCTTAGTTGTGATGTAGTACATCCTCTCTCAGATGTTAGCATTACATCCTCAGGAGCTTTAATTTTCTAGTCAAAGATCGGCTCATTAGTTTCTATACCTACCTTAACATTCGTACCATACCCTTAGCTGCTAGAGTAGCGCTATGAATGTTGTTTTGTTACTTTTGCCCCCACAAGGTCCTACCCGATCAGAGTAGGTGTTACCACTGTGACCCTTTTTGATGATTCTTCACTTTTATTCATGATTACTGTCCTCAGGTAGTGAATGTGTCCCCTTTCTACCTAGAGCTATTTTACTTGTAGTTATGTAGTATACCTTGCCTCGGATATTAACATCACTACTTTGAGAACTTTGATTCTCTAGCATAAGATCAGTTCTCCTACTCCTTTTTATGACCTACCATACCTTTCATACACTAGGCTTTGCTGCCAGTTTAGTCTTATGAATGTGTTGAGGTCACTCTACTCCCCACAGGGTCCCACTAATTTATGTGGGTGTAACCACTGTGAGCTTTGTTCTACTCAGAGTTGTTGTCCTTAGTAGCAAGTGTATTTTCTCGCTACTTTGGTTCTGTTTCTCTTACTTGATGATATGGGGCATCGTGCCTTAAGTGCCACCATCATCTCTTTCTTGAGCTTTAATTTTCTAATAGAGATTCAACTCTTTTAGATCTTTACCACTTGTTTCCCCATTTAGACCTGACTCCTAGCTGCTGGAGAGGTCCTTTGGATGTTTTGATACTCTTTCCACTTCTTACAGGGTCCCCATCAGTTAGTATGGATTTACCACTATAGCCCCCTTGAGGGTTTTTTTTGCTAGGCTTAGTCCTACCTTCTGTAGTAGAGGTGCCCCCTCGCAACTTCAGTTTTTTTTTGCTCCTTTGGAATGACATTACCCCTTTGCACACTCTATTGAGGGTATATCTCTTTCAGCTTTGGATTGAGAGACATCATTCTGGTGTCCTCCTTCCCTTTTGTGTAAGGTTGGGGTTCCTTAGGAGATCCTGACAGCATTTGGATACTCATGGCCACGACGACGTTTCATCTACCATATGGTTATCAAAGCGCTAGAAGGGGTTACCTAGATGGCTCTACCCTTAAAATTACCCCATTTTACTTACTCCGTTCTCCCTCACATCCCTACACATATTCATGTCAGGCTGATATTGAGGTGACTTTTACCTCCTATCCTGCTGTTTGAAAATGAATAAACAGGTAGTTGGTCTTACTTGGTAGAGATGACCTGACAGAGCACTTGGTAGGTACTCCTCGCCACTCTTCTAATTGTCCAGTTGTGATCAGGCAGGCATCAGAGCTTGACTCTTTATTCACTTTATTAAAATGACTAAGTAGGTATTTAGCCCTTCTTCATTTACGATATTGAGCTGGTGGAACAGATGTTGAAGCTTACCTGGTTAAAGTGAAGCCTTACCAGAGCACCTGGAAGGTGTCCCTTACCACTTCTCTTTACTTCAGATGTCATGTTAAAGACTAAGTAGGCTTCCATTTTGTGGTTCATGAGCTTTTTGCTGAGGTCAGGCAGAAGTAGTGGCCACCCCAATCCACTGTTCCGAAAGGAGCAGGAGGGGCGGGATCCTTTTCACCTTCTACCCTGCTGCCCATATACGGCCACACAGGTAGTTGGTTTTACTTACCTTGTTAAGTGAGCCCGACAGAGTCCCTAGGAGGTACAATTCATCAACACCCCTTTTACCTTGGATGTCTTGTAAAATACTAAGAAGACTTCCATTTCGTGGTTCATGAGTTTCTTACTGAGATCAGGCAGAAGTAGTGGGTTACCCCAATCCACTATTCCCAAAGGAGCAGGAGGGGCGGGATCCTTTTCACCTTTTACCCTGCTGCCCAAATACGGCCAGACAAATAGTTGGTTTTACTTACCTTGTTGAGTGAGCCTGATAGAGTCCCTAGGAGGCGCAATTCCTCAACACCCTTTTTACTCCGGATGCCCTGTAAAAGACTAAGCAGGCTTCCATTTTATGGTTCATGAGCTTCTTGCTGAGTTCAGGCAGAAGTAGTTGCCACCCCAATCCACTGTTCTGAAAGGAGCAGGAGGGGCGGGATCCTTTTCACCTTCTACCCTACTGCCCAGATACGACCAGACAGGTAGTTGGTTTTACTTATTAGTTGAGCGAGCCCAACATAGTCCCTGGGAGGCCTTCCTCAATGCCCTTTTACTTCGGATGTCCTGTAAAAGACTACACAAGCTTCCATTTTGTGTCTTTTATACTTTTGCTGAGATCAGGCAGAAGTATCGAGTCACCCCAATCCACTGTTCTTAGATGAGCATGAGGGGCGGGATCTTTTCACCTTCTACCCTGCTGTTTTGATACGATCAGGCAGGTAGTTGGCTTTACTTGATAGAGTGGGCCTGGCAAAGCACCTGGTAGGTACTCCTCGCATTTTTCCCTGAGTATCCTATTCTGATCAAACATGCACCAGACTTCATGACTCTCTTTATTTGTTGTATTGAGTTGGTCATGCAAATACTAAGTCATCCTAATCCACTGTTCTGAGATGAGCAGGAGGAGATGAGACCTTTCACCTTTTATCCTGTCGTTTGAAATGAACGGACACGAAGCAGGTTTTACTTACCTGGTAGAGAGGACCTGACAAAGCATATGGTAGGAACTCCTCGCCACCTTTTTCCCTGAGTGTCCTGTTCCGATTAGGCAGACACCAGGTTTCGTGATTCTTTTATTTGCTAACTAAATTTGTTCAGGCAAATACTAAGTCACCCAAGTCCACTGTCCGGAGATGGGCAGAAGGAGATGGGACCCCTTCACCTTCTATTTTGCTGATTCGATATAGTCAAGCAGATAGTCGGTCTACTTTTACTAACTTACTTTTGGTGCTTCTCTTGGCTCTGCCCATGCTACAGGGTAAGGCTAGGGGAGAACCCCTCTACCTTTTTTACCCTGGAGGTGATCGTTACTTTTGATCCTCTCTTTAGCCCTGCCCTTACTATAGGGCGAGGCTATGGGAGAACTCCTTTACCTTGTTTTCACCTTTATAGGTGATCTTGACCTTGAGTTCTCTCCTTGGCTCTGCCCTTGTTCAAGGGTAAGGCAAGGAGAAGACCATACTACTGGTTCAACATTTTTGTGATACCTTACTAGTGCACTATTACTTTTCACTTTCTCATAGGCTCTTCCCGCACTGTGGGGAAAGGCCAAGAAACGAGTTCCTACCTTTCTTCCACCTTTTTGATACTCTTTCATTCATAATCTTTACTCTACTTTCTGTGGCATAGTGGGTCAACACCAACACGAGTGGTTCATTAGTCGTTCGCCACTCCTGTTGGGGGTTCGTTTGTTGACCTTGATTTTGCTCAAACCCGGGCATGGTGGACTTAGTTGACCAAGTCAACCTTTGACTTGGTCAACCCAAGTCCTAATGGGTCAATTTTGACCCATTGGGCCCATTAAAGGCCCAATTTGATTTCAAATCAATGCCAGACCTCTTTAGGCTCCTCCTTATAAGTTAATGGGTTTAAATAGGTTAAATTGACCAAGTCAAACTTTGACTTGGTCAATCCAAGTATTAATGGGTCAATTTGGACCCATTAGGCCCATTAAGAGCCCAATTCAAATCCAAATCAATTCAAACCTTGCATGGCCCAATAACTCCTCTCCCTTGACCTCCCTTGACTGGTTTGACCAAGTCAAACGTGGCAACCATGGCTCTAAATAGGTTATAAACACCTATTTAGGAGGAATTAATGGCCAATTAATTGGAATTAAAGCCCCCGTTCGTTTTGAATTTCAAATCCACGGCCTAATCACTATTATTTCCCTCCAAATCGACTGGTGATCGGATCTTGGTCGTCCACCTATAGATTAGAGCTTTAAATAGAAGAAATTAGGGCTTATTTTGGATCTTTTTGCTCTTACTTGATCTATAGACCTCCTCAGGCGCTGGGATTTGGTGAGAGCACTCACACAACCCTCTTCTACTTTTTCCAACCCTAACTCGACACCAAGATCCCGTCGGCGGCGATCCTTCGGCAAACCCGAAGCCTTAAACTATCCAAATCTCCTTCTCGTTGATCAAGGCTATTTTGGAGCTCGAGATCAAGAGAGAAGTTGTTCTTGAGGAGTCCACAAGTCCAACGAGCCCAAGATCGTCCGAATCCACTGTGTGGATTGAGGTATATTGTAAACCCTAGTATAAAATACTTAGAGTTAATTAGTATCATCATTAGTGCATATTAATTAAAATAAATTACCTCCCACGAATGCCCTTCACCAGTGGAAGCTATGTTTAAAATTTTGTTGTGTTTGATCCACTCAATCGAGAGAACGTGGCAATAATAGCGTTTAGGGTTTCGGTCCGGGCGTGTGTACGCTAGGAAGAGATCTTGACCGTTGATCTTGTGATCAACGGTCAAGATCTGGCAGAATCGTTACGCGGGAGCGATCTGGCAGTTATGCTCACCGTCTGACGAGATCTGGTCTGTTCGTTTCGGACAGTGGAAGATTGGATGGTCCCCGCGATCGTCCGACGTGGATTAGTGACAAGCCGTCGGCACATGATTGCGCGATCACGACGGAATGATTGGCGGCGGTGCCAATAATTGCCCATGATTGGCGTGCCATCTTCCTGGAACCGCAGATCGAATCCGAGCACGCCACGTGGTAGCCCGAGAGCTTTTCTGGATTTTTCTTTTTATTTTAAATGTTTTAATATGTTTTAATTTTAAAAAATCATAGAAAATCCATTTTCGCTCCGTTTTCGATGCACAATACCTTTTTTTTGTATTTGAATTCTGCATAATTATTTTTTACTTAAAAATATTAGGTATATTCTTAATTATTTCAAAAATAGCAAAAACAGTTATTTTAATGTTATTGTTATTTTATTATTTTTATTAGATTATAATTAGTATTATTTTAATCAAAAATTATTTTGTAATAATTATTTTAAATCATTCTTGTTATTATTTTAAGTACCATTATTATTATTATTATTATTATTATTACTATTATTATTAGTTTATTTATTAATTACCTATTTTTCCAAAAATTATATATACATTTATAAGTATTTTTAATTACTTTGAAATTACTTATATTCTAAATCCTAATCTTGGGAGATCCACTACGCATGAAATTTTAAACATAGATCTTACATGTGAAGAGCAATCATGGGGGAGTGGATTAGTGGATGGTTGAGTCCCAACCATTCACTAATCCCTCCATTAGTCGTACTTATTTTTCTTTTGTCGTAGATTGCATGTGTAGGTTGCACCATAACTTAGTTTTCGTAGATTGCATGTGTAGGTTGAACCATAACTTAGTTTAGGTTCTTCTAGATCTAAGGACATGATGTGTTTACTACTTTTGTATATTTTCTATGCATTATTACCTTGAGGGTTAGTTAAAACTTTATTTCAAACCCATATAACGTAGTGACACCCTAAGGACAATAATTAGGGACTGTCTAGCGAACTTAGAAAATTTCTAGGAGCTAGGATATATCACTGATTGACAGAAAAACTTTAACATTTAAACTTAGGGACATCACAAATACCCTAGAATTTTATAGAAATTTTTATGGCTTGTTAGACGCCTTAATTAACCAACCCTAATTAACCTGCTAAATAGGGCCCGAGTCCTTCTAAAAATTACAATAAATACATTTACATAAAAAATTTAACCATAATAGCTTGAACTGACCAGAATCTTATCCCTGACCTTAGATAAAAAGGGCTCCCTAGTTTGACTTCAGGTTGACCTTTAATTTGATTTTAGGTGGAAATTACTGTTTTGCCCCTAATAAATTATTAAAAATTATTAAAAATTTTCCCAAACACTTGGGATCACTTTATCAAGTTATCCCTGACCTTTGGGGGTGATTTCAATCTGTTTGGGGCTGATTTGAGTAAAAACAATAAAATCAGCCCTTTAATAGGTAATTTAGATAATTACAAAAATACCCTGAACTTAAAAAATTCATAACTAATTATAGAAAATTCCTAATTGAGAAAACTCACTTGAATTAGACTCCTATTAGGGTCTAGTATTTATGAAAAATATTAGGATTCCATAAACTCATTTAAATTAGAAAGTCAACGTTTTTGTCAACCCCAACCTATAGTCTAGGGCCTGAAACTTAAAAAATTCATAACTTTGCCTAGAAAACTCCAAATTCAGTGTACTACCTGGATAAATAATCATATTAATGTCTAGTATTTCTATAAAATATTAGATACCCACACTTATTCTATTTCCCACAGTGACTTTTTGGACCCCCTCAACCTAGCACGTAGGAGGACCCGGGACTTTTCAAAAATGGCTAATGCAATTTTAACTTCAAATATCACCACCCTGAGCTTTTAAAACTAATCAACAAACTAAATTAATTAAAATGGACCATAATCCATTAATATTTGAACTTCAATTAAAGTTTCCTTTTCTAGCCTTCAACAAACCCGAACTCTATGCAATTTTAACCAACTACCCTGCTTAGGACCTATCCAAACCACACAAGCCTTACACACACATAAAATTATTTGTTAGGGCACCACTTCTAGATCTATGTTAGGCCGCTGGGTTTTATTTTCTGCTGTGTGCCAGAGCTTTTTGATATTTTTATTACATGTTGTTTGAAATTATTGGTGTGTATGCTTACTGGGGCATTGTGATGATTTCTAATATTATCTTATGCAGATGCTTGCTCAGCCCCCCTAAATAAATGAGGGCTAAATAAAAATAATTATAACTGCTACAGGTACTACATGTGGACTACTTAGCCCTCATAATTAAAAGTATGGCTTGGCACAGCTTCAATGGGTTGAGTTTTATTTTCATATATAAACTGCTTGTGTTTTTATTAGGATAACCATGCATGGGAGTCTAGAATTTTTCATTTTCATTTGATGTAATATTTGTAAAATTTGTAAAGAGTTGTGAAAATAATCTTTGAGTGTGAATATTCTTATCCAACTTGAATTCTAAAAGAAGAAGGCATCCCTAAATGGGAGAGTCTTCTTCCATTTAGAAAAACGAGTTGGATGGCTTTAGATATCCAAAGAGAAAAGGCAAAGCCCCCCTACCAAGGGGGAATTGTCTCTTCGTTTGGATATTCAAGTCACGACGGATCTAAGGAGTCCAAGAAGGAGATTTCCAAGGAGTCCAAGGATGAGAAATCAAAGGAGTCCAAGGAGGGAGATCCAAGGAGTACAAGGAGAAGAAGATTGAAGACTGAAGACTTGAAGACTAATATCCCACTCAAAGTTATTTGTGTCTGTCATAGGCGTAGAAATTCGGGTTGTTGACAGTGGTGCCCGGCCACATTATTTTCTGCATACCCTGGGTTATAATAAGGGCAGTTGGCCTATAAACATTTATTATATTTGTTGAATTTATATTGATGTGTTTTCCTGATTGCGTAGTAGTAATTGCCTGCTTTTCCTATGTTTCTTTCTTGTATGTCATTTTTATTTTCGCCTAGATTTTGTTAGGCTCTCTAAGGACAATAAAACATTTTCTACTCACAACTAATTTCTAAAAACTTAAGTCTAAATATCATAGAAACTTAACTGTTGGTTTGGAACTTTGATTAAAAGTTGAATGGGATATGTTTGGGACCTATATGATCGATAAGTGAGAACTTATCAATCATTAGGTCACCAAAATAAAACCCAGGTGGATCCTAGTGACCTCATACAAAAATGAGGTCAACATTAACGAACCTAGGGAACTGCCAGAATCGTCCGGGGTCGCATGCATATTACTGCATCTTTCTTTCCTTGTTATAAGACATCTCCCTTCCTGAGGGTAGAATCCCGATAATCTAGCCTATGAGAATGAAGTGTCAGACCTAGAAAGACCTAAACTTTTCAAAAAAAATTATTTTCTATAAGCCTATTTTTTTAAAACTCTATAGCATTCATGAGCTAATGTTTCAACTAGCATGCATTGCATTAGAAACTAATTTAATTAAAATATAATTTCATTAGCTAGGAGTATCTGTCCCACATAAGTTCAGGACCAATTAGGAAACTCTCTAAATGTCAGTCCTATTTTCAATAACTGTACCATCCATCCATCTTTCATAATTGACTTGATAGTATGGTTTTAAAGCGATTAGGTGGTTAGCTGGCTCCCAAATCCAGGCCGGGGTAAGTCCAGGTTCTACATTGTATTAGCTATGACATGAGTCTTGGTGTTGTGTAGAACACTAAGCCTAGTTTAGTTCTAAGGTTTGAGGCTACTACATTCGGTCTCGTAGTATGCCTTAAATAGTAGGTAGGTCCCTCCCTTTCAGGGATTATAAATCCTATTTATCTGCGTCACAGGATGACGCCACCTCCATCCTTCTCTTACGCATGTGATAGGATGTCTGACTTTTCTTTTCTCTAGTTTTTGTTTAGTACCCTAGAGCCTCCGAATGCTGGTATGAGCCACGCATGTTGACTGAGCCCTTTTTGGGATCTTTCTTCCTTTTGAGTAGGATTTCCTAGTCTATACCCTCGTGCCGATCCCACCTTAGGAGGGATAATGTATGATTTTCTTAATCGAGAGTTTTCTCAGGCTCCGGCCTGAGATGTAATTAACTACGGGGGCATGCGCCCGTGCAAAACTTGGCCCCACAATCTACTAAACCCCATTCAAACTGTTATATCGGGTGGGGGAAACTCGTGACTAGGTCGTGTATATTGCTACCCATCGAGGTGTGTTGGAGACAGCCTCTATCCTCAATGGTTTGTCGAATGCATGATCCAATCTGCCCTCCAATTGACCCGTTCGCACAGTGCTCCTTCGGAGGTCCACACTACTGAATCGCCAAACTCCTTACTATGTATAAGAAATATTGTGTCTTCATCTTTCTCCACTTCCTTTTCTTGCTCCATATTTATATTTTCCTCTTCATTCTCCTATCTCTTCCAACAAAATCGATAAGTATATTTGTACCTTTTGCAAAAGTGATATTTTATATTGGCATGGTTGCTTCTTCCTCTACCTTTTAAGTCATGTCCATGACCACGTGCACCTTCTCCATCACCATGAGCTCCACCTTGAACTTCACATTCATCACTTTATGTAGATTCTACTCTACCAGCACGACCTCCTCCTTTAGTACCAAAAGTGCATCTTCCTCCACCAAAAGAGACTCTTCCTCTATCAAAATCTCTTCCTCGGCCTCCTCTGAAATTCCCATGCAATGCCACTTGAGTTTGGAAGACTTCCCAAGTGGTGTCGAATCATATTGCTTCATTCTTAATTCAGGTGATTAAAGACATTTCAAATTTTCACCAAACACTTGGGATCACTTTATCAAGTTATCCCTGACCTTTGGGGGTGATTCCAATCTGTTTGGGATAGATTTGGGCCAAAACAATAAAATCAGCCCTTTAATAGGTAATTTAGATAATTACATAATTACCCTAAACTTAAAAAATTCATAACTAATTGTAGAAAATTCCAAATTGAGAAAACTCACTTGAATTAGAATCCTATTAGGGTCTAGTATTTATTAAAAATATTAGGATTCCAGAAACTCATTTAAATTAGAAAGTCAACTTTTTTGTCAACCCCAACCTATAGTCTAGGGCCCGAAACTTAAAAAATTCATAACTTTGCCTAGAAAACTCCAAATTCAGCGTACTACCTGGCTAAATACTTATATTAATGTCTAGTATTTTCATAAAATATTAGGATACCCAGACTTATCCTATTTCTTAAAGTGACTTTTTGGACCCCCTCAACCTAGTACGTAGGAGGACCCGGGACTTTTCAAAATTGGCTAATGTAATTTTAACTTCAAATATCACCACCCTCTGTGCAGGTGGCCATGCTCAAGCTAATAAAAGGGGGGCACCGTTATGATTTTTAATATTTTCTTATGTAGGTGCTTGCTCAGCCCCCTAAATAAATGAGGGCTAAATAAAAAATAATTATAACTGCTACAGGTGCTACAGGTGGACTACTTAGCCCTCTTAATTAAAAGCATGGCTTGGCACAGCTTCAATGGGTTGAGTTTTATTTTCATATATAAATTGCTTGTGATTTTTATTAGGATAACCATGCATGGTAGTCTAGATTTTTCCATTTTCATTTAATGAAATATTTGTAAAATTTGTAAAGAGTTGTGAAAATGATCTTTGAGTGTGGATATTCTTATCCAACTTGAATTCCAAAAGAAGAAGGCATCCCTAAATGGGAGAGTCTTCTTTCATTTAGAAGATCGAGTTGGATGGGTTTAGATATCCAAAGAGAAAAGGCAATGCCCCACTACCAAGGGGGAATTGTCTCTTCGTTTGGATATTCAAGCCACGACAGATCCAAGGAGTCCAAGAAGGAGATTTCCAAGGAGTTTAAGGATGAGAAATCCAAGGAGTCCAAGAAGGGAGATCCAAGGAGTCCAAGGAGAAGAAGATTGAAGACTGAAGACTTGAAGACTAATATCCCACTCAAAGTTATTTGCGTCTGTCATAGGCGTAGAAATTCAGGTTGTTGGCAGTGGTGCCCGGCCACTTTATTTTTTGCATACCCTAGGTTGTAATAAGGGCAGTTGGCCTATGTACATTTATTATATTTGTTGAATTTATATTGATGTGTTTTCCTGATTGCTCAGTAGAAATTGCCTGCTTTTCCTAGGTTTCTTTCTTCCATGCCGTTTTTGTTTTCGCCTAGATTTCATTAGGCTCTCCAAGGACAATAAAACATTTTCTACTCACAACTAATTTCTAAAAATTTAAGTTTAAATAACATAGAAACTTAACGAACCTAGGGAACTGCCAGAATCGTCCGGGGTCGCATGCATAATACTGTATCTTTCTTTATTTGTTATAAGACATCTCCCTTCCTGCGGGTAGAGTCCTGATAATCTAGCATATGAGGATGAAGTGTCAGACCTAGAAAGACCTAGAAAGACCTAGTCTTTTCAAAAAAAATTATTTTCTATAAGCCTATTTTTTTAAAACTCTATAGCATTCATGAGCTGATGTTTCAACTAGCATGAATTGCATTAGAAACTAATTTAATTAAAATTTAATTTCATTAGCTATGAGCATCTGTCCCACATAAGTTCAGGACTAATTAGGAAATGCTCTAGATTTTAGTCATATTTCCAATAACTGTACCATCCATCAATCTTTCATAACTGACTTGATAGCATAGTTTTAAAGAGATTAGGTGGTTAGCTGTCTCCCCAATCCAGGCCGGGGTAAGTCCAGGTTCTGCATTGCATTAGCTAGGATATGGGTCTTGATGTTGTTTAGAACACTAAGCCTAATTTAGTTCGAAGGTTTGAGGCTACTACATTCGGTATCGTAGTATGCCTTAAATAGTAGGTAGGTCCCTCCCTTTCAGGGACTATAAATCCTATTTATCTGCGTCACAGGATGACGCCACCTCAATGGTTTGTCGAATGCATGATCCAATCTGCCCTCTAATTGACCCGTTCGCACAGTGCTCCTTCGGGGGTCCACACTATTGAATCACCAAACTCCTTACTATGTATAAGAAATATTGTGTCTTCATCTTTCTCCACTTCCTTTTCTTGCTCCATATTTATATTTTCCTCTTCATTCTCCTATCTCTTCCAACAAAATCGATAAGTATATTTGTACATTTTGCAAAAGAGATATTTTATATTGGCAAGGTTGCTTCTTCCTCTACCTTTTAAGTCATGTCCATGACCATGTGCACCTTCTCCATCACCATGAGCTCCACCTTGAACTTCACATTCATCACTTTATGTAGATTCAACATGACCTCTTCCTTTATTACCAAAAGAGCATCTTCCTCTACCAAAAGAGACTCTTCCTCTATCAAAACCCCTTCCACGGCCTCCTCTAAAATTCCCATGCAATGCCACTAAAGTTTGGAAGACTTCCTCAAGTGTGTCAAATCATATTGCTTCATTCTTAATTCATGTGATTAAAGAGATCCAAGTACCCCCTTCAATATACATTTTCTCTATGTTCTTTGCCTCTTCTATGGCTATCACCGTGGTTTTAAATTTTCTGGTCAAGCTTCGTAAAATTTTCTCAATAATCCTTTTATTTTTATAAATTCTCCATTCAATTTCAATTGGTTAACAATGGCAATTACCCGATTGAAATATTCTTCCATACTTTCCTACTCCTTCATCTTCAATATATCAAATTGGCTTTGTAGGGCTTGTAAAAGTACCATTTTTACTTTCTCATCTCCTTTGTAAGAAGCATGTGTGGGTCTCCGAAAGGATTCTGCTCGTGTGATTTGAATGCAAAGAGTACGATCACACTATCCCGTAGGGCAAAGTGGTCGTAGACCTTTACAATCGACACAAGCAGGCCGATGGAAGAGCAGATGGAGTTATGTATACGATTAGTCATGGAGGATAGCGGCTTTCACCTACCAACCTCGATGGATAATAATATACATAACCGAAAAGTTCACGAGATTTCCCCCATTCGATACATCGGCTCGAATAGGGTTTATTTGATTGTTGGGATCGGTTTCCTACGGGCGCAAGCCCCGTAGTTAATTATATATTAGACCTTGATTTAAGAAAACTCTCGATTAAGGATGTTAGACTATCTTCTCAATTGGGTTTAGTGCAAAGGTGTTTCTAGGCTTTCCTAATCAAAGGGAAAGAAGATCCCAACTTGGTTCAATCAATCATGCATGGTTCAGTCAACATTCGGACGGCTCGAAGATATGTAAACTGGAGAAAAAGAGAGGAGACACTGCATTCAAACATGCACGAGAGAAAGAGAGAGGTGGCGTCATCTGTATGACGCAGATAGGTAGGGTTTATAGCTTCCGAAAGGATGAAGAGCTTATCCACCAATAAGGTGTATAGTGGTACACATGTACCACTCACCTTAGACCCTAAATCTATAGAAGATGTAATATCGTACATACGATATTAACACCTACGACCTAACTAATACAATCCTGGACTTATTCCTTGCCTGACAAAGGAAGCCAGCTAAAACCACCTAATCGTATAAAATCCATATTGTCCAGTCCATATGAAAGATAGGATGGTAGTTAGACATTGGAATTTGGGATTGACAACTAGAGAAATTCCTAAGTGATCCCACACTTATGAGTAGAATTATGCTTCTAAAACTAATGCAATTAAATTTTAATTTTAGTTAATTGCTAATACAATTATGCTGGTTAAAGTCTTCAAATCAGATATGTATGAATTTTAAAAAAGGTTTTATAAAATAATTTTTAAATGACTAAACTTCCCCAGGTCCGGCACTTCATCCTCATGGGCCAGATTATCCGGACTCTACCCGCAGACGGGAAAGTTTGTCTAAAAGAAGAGAGAATGCATGTATGCGACCCCAGATGATTCCAGCTATTTTCTAGAATCGTTATGTTTCTATGTGAGTTAATCTTAAATTTTTATTATTAATTACGATAGAAAAATTTTATCCTAAAAGAGCCTAGCGGTCAGGCACAAGCACATGCAAGAAAGAAACCTATGAAAAGCATGCTGGTTCTACTGTGCAAACAAAGTAAAGAAAACACAACAAAGCAACAAAATCCCATGAAAAAGAGTGTCCATGGCAAGGTCATATAATATTACATCACAGAGTACAGAAAAGTAAGGGTGGCCGGGCTCCACCGACAATAACCCGGGAATGACGCAAATCTTTAAAATGAGGCATTTTTACATCTTCAATCTTCTTCTTCACTTCCTTGATTCATCTTTGGATCATCTTCAGTCCTTCGGGCTCCTTGTAGTAGATCCTAAAAAAAGATGCCCAAATGAAAAAGGAAACCCCCTTGTAGGGGTTTTCTTTTCCACTTGGACTCATATTCATTTAAAATGCCTCATTTTAATAATTTTTACAACAATTACTATCCAATATATTACATTATTAAAATAGAAACTCTAGACTCTCCTGCAGGGGTTATCCTAAGCAGTTTATAATAAAAATTCATTCAAGCAGTTATATATATCAAAATGTTGAAAAATAAATCACACTTGGCCGTGCTCTGATTATTGGGGGCTAAGCAGCTGAAGCAGGTACCTAAAGCAGTTATAAATGATATTATTAATTTTAGCTCCCTTTTTAGTGTTGTGTAAGCACGGCCACCTGCAGGAAGATAGCATTAGTATGAAAAAGCGTGCCTAACCTATGGGTATTTTAACGCTCACAATAAAAGTGTAGAAAAGAAAAGAGCAGAAAAAGCGTCACAGAAAAGCATCACAGAAAAGCTACAACAAGTAGCAAAAATAAACAGCACACGGGTCACATGCAGAGCGTCACAATAAAGAACAGAAAAGAAAAGCAGAGCAACAACCTAACCTAAAGCTAATAGTCGTGTCCTAGCAAACTCATCTAAGTGTGTGCAGGCTGTGTGGTCTTGGTAGATCCTATATAGGGTAGTTTAGTTAGAGTTGTTTGTATTTTTATTGTTTGTTAAAAGGGGCAAAGGAAAGATTTTGATTAAAGTTCAAATATTAGTGTTTTGGGATTGATTTTTTAGGATGTTTTATTTTTAATGTTTGATTAACTACCACCTTTATTTCACACCGAGGCCGTGAGGTTTATTTCACCCTCCTTGGGGCTAACTTAATAGCCTCGTAGGCCTGGGTTACCTAGTGATAATTAACTTTGTTAGATTATTTTCATTTGTTGTTAAAGAAAAAGAAAGAAAATGTGGATTAAGCATTTTATTATCAAGGTTTGAATTAAGCCAATTAGAAAATTTAATTTTTAGATTTTGACACTCCATTAGATCCATTCGTGGCATTGTGCCACCAGGCTCGAGGAACCAGCCTCCTTAGGACACTTAGCCCCGCAGCCCGGAGTAGTCAATCCAATAAACTTCCCTTTTGGAGCGATTGTTGTGTATTAAGGGATTTGTTGATTACTTTTAAAAGATTATTCTAAGTTTGATCTTTAAGAATCTTTTATCCTAATGAGTTTAATTTGTAACTTAATCTCCTAATATAATCTACATCTTTTAGATTTTAGATTGGTTAAGAATTAATCATTAGATTAGTTAGAATTGATTTAGGTTTATATTTTAAATTTAAAGTTTAATGGTAATAAAATATTAATAATAACTTGATTAAGGATTGAGTGTTTTAATATATTTTTAAGAATTAGATTAAGATTGATTGGTTGATTATTAGTGAATTAAAAAAAAACAAAAAAAATCCAAATCTAGGAAAGCGTGTCACTAGGTTTTTGTTTTAATGTTTCTATCCTATAGCGAACATGCACCCTAAGTCTATATTTTCTAAGATTCGGTCCTTAATTTTTGTCCTTAAATGTCACTAGTATTGTAGGGTTAAAAGTGGTGTTGTTTTCTAATTTCTAAGACTTCTACACGGGTGTCACAGGGTTTTAGGGATCTAATAAAAGTAAAACAACCCTAATTATAATTGAAGTTTCTATAAGACCCTAAGGGTGGGAGGCGTACAAACATCTAGGCCTCTAAAGGTTTTCTAAGTTTTAGTAGACTTACAGCACCGGGGGCTATGACCCGGTGGTTCCGCCCGTAGCGCCCCTACCGGAATGAATAGGGGCGACTGATGCTCGGATCAGGCTGTCCTAGCTCCCTCTCCAAGTTCTCCAATGCTCCTTGTCCATTGCATTCCAAAATTCACCTCGCAAAACATAGAAGAGACAGGTATTAGAGCAGTTCTATAAGAAAATAACAGTGTAAGGAAATGAAAAATGCAATAAAAACTAGAACGTACCTTATATTACTTGTCGAGTCATTTGTGCTTTGGGTTCTTCTCAGTTTGTAAGTGTGGGGTATCAAAACATAGAAGAAACAGCGAAGAAAACTAACGAACGAAGGAAAATACAACTAAATACAATGAAAAGAAAAAAAATGAAAATCGAATACAAAAAGGGATGTAGGCATTGTTGTTATTGGACACACCTCTTTGGAGTCAGGTGTATCCTAAAGCAACATCAACAATGCCCTTTACTATTCCCCAATCTAAATAAGGCACTTGATATGTTTGACACACCTACCCACAACACACTACAAATAAGGCCTACAACAACTAAGGGAAACAAACCTCTAAAACTAAAATTAGAATAGGACTCTTTTATTTATCCAACACTCTATTTATCTTTAGAAGCTAATACTAAGGGGAGGAAACTCCATCTCGCTTCCCAAAAAGACACTAAAGACCCACCAACATAAATCTCCCAAAATTTCAAATCTCCCAAACTCATTCTTTTAGAAAGAAACACTAAGAAAATCTAATTCCAATAAGAAAGCACTAGTCATTCTCAAAAGACAGTAAGGGATCCTACTACACAAGTTTAATCCACAAAATTATAGACCTCAAAATAACTCGCGAGAACTTCTAAATGAACTACTACACAAAGCTCCCCAAAAGCTATCTACCCAAAATCACTTTTCTTTTCATTTTGTTTTGGCACAAAAACTCTACAAAAATCCTAACAATCAAGCGCCCTTTTTTAATTTGGTGTGGGGTATGAAAATATAAAACTTTCCAACAAGGAGGCTTTATAAAACCCCTCATCGGAAAGCATTCACGAAATTCGCCGAATAAAATCTTTTAAAGAAAAATCGCTCTAAAACCAATGCTAAGCCATCTCATCAAAAGAAAAACAAAATCTTTTCCTACATAAAGCAATTTCACAAAATCTCTTAATACAAAAAGAACTCACAAAACCTCCAAAAGGCTCCCAAAAAATCTTCGTTGGCGACCAAATCTATGAAATTTGATGCAAATACCTTACCAAAAATGATAAGAAAAGAGCCTCATTGTAATACAAATTTATATAAATCTCATTGAAGACTTTGAAATAGGAGAAAATAGGTGGTATTAAACTATTATATTTCACATCAATTTGCTAAAGTGTAACCAAAACATTCCAAACTTGAATTATTTAACACAATACTCTCATGACTCAATGTTGTGTTCATATTGTTGTTTAGCGACTACATAACTCAACAACTCATAAGCAACAATAATATAAGAGTATTCATTATGCTTCAAGAAAATTCTTTAATTATTCAACCTAATGTTAAATCGATTATATGCCAAGTCTATGTTTGAAGCAAAAGGTATGTAAGAATTTTTAAATACAATTGTTGATTAGCACTTCTACACAAAACTCAATCGAGTAAAGAAGGGAGCATAGAGATATTTCAATATTTGCAAACTCTTATAGCTAAACATGCTTCCAATGATATGAAACACTGAACTTCTAAAACAAGGGCTTCCAAATCCTACACTATATAACATCAAGAGTTTTAGAAGATGCTCTAATTTAAACCTATAAACATGCTTTGTGCCAAATCATTAAAAAAATGCTCTTAGTTTATTTCCCTAAACAATTTGGGGGCCAAAATAATAGAAAAACTGTACTTGCATCATTCCTAACACAATTCGGCAACTAAAAACAATGAAAATCTGCATGCTACTTGTCCCCAAATCCATTTAGACGATTAAAAACAGTAAAAACAGCATGTATATCATTCCTACGACGATTTGGAACTTAAAGCACATCAAAATTTGCATGTTGTTCATACCCAAAGCAATTTGGAAACTAAAAAAAAAACAAAGAAAATCTGCATGTATATGTTTCCAACGATAATCCGGAAGCTCAAGACAATGAAAAAACTATAAGTATCTCATTTTTACAACAATTCGGAAGCTTAAACCCGTGAAATTCTGCACATAATTCATTCCCAATATCAACTTAGAAACCAAAACAGTGAAATTCTGCACTTTAACATTGTTTTCAAAACTGTTTGGAACATTATAATAGTAAAAAACTACAACTAACACATATCCAAATAATTTTAGAACATAAAACCAGTGAGTGAGACAGTGTTTAACTTGTTCCCCATCAACTTAGAACTTAAAACATTTAAATTCTGCACTTTTTTTTTTTTTTTGTCTTCAAAAGGTAGTTTGGAAACTAAATACAGTGAATTCTGCATTTTTTTATTTTTTTAAACCACAAATCTACATATCGAATTAAATTTAACTCATAAATGAACCACAAAGCATATGAATTTCCTCCAACATACCTCCACAATGCTTTATGAGGGTCACAGGAAAGCTACTTATAAAAGGAGGAAGAAAGAAAACATACAATTGCTTTCCAACACTTCTCTAAAATCTTTTATAAGAGACCAATGAATGCTCACCGCATATAATACCCACCTCCCAATGCAAGAGAAATATCCAAGAATTTATAAGTAATATTAGAATACATCTCTTTTATAGCAGAAGAATAAGATATTAACACCATCTCCCTTCCCAAATAGCCACAACGTTAAGTACAAAAGCTTACCAATCATACTTTATTCATTCATCCTCAATCAAAGTTTTATGAGAGAAGCAGAGAAAACATTAATCACAGCTCACACACAAACCCAAAGAGCTAACTTTGATATTCTAAGCCAAAAGACCTCATGTCACCTCACAAACATCCAATCTAATTATAGGTTAGGTACGAAAAGAAAATCATGAAATAACATGTCTCTGATTCATCGAATTTCAACAACATTCTTAGATTTTTTTTTTTTAAGCATTGAGTTCAGGAAATTTTGATATGAAGAAGATCAACGTATAAGCAAAATAACTATGGATTTCATTTGAGGCATTTCATCATATACTTGGCATGCAACAGTTGTGAAGTCACACAAAGCAAATCATCATAAGAAGTCATGGTTTACACACTTGTTTGATTGAAGCCATGTTATGGCTGTAACAAATAGAAAAAAGAACATAAGGAATGCATCCATTCTCTCAGGCACAGTACACTTATTTTATACACATTCCCTTTCATTCATTAACACATTTCTTTTTAAAGTATAGGTTTACGAGTTTGCTGATTTCAAGAACTCGTAGATAATAAGGTGCCATGGTATAACAAAGAATATTACATCTCAAAATAATCTAAAACTCCAATTTTTAAATGGAAAGTACAGGAAAAGAATCACAAAACAAAATCGGCAACATATCCACTCATCAAAATAAAGCTATATAGATCTCCTCAAACTCTTGAGGGAGACATGTTTAAGAATAATCTAGGTCATCTCTCAAGCAAGAGTTTCATTCTATAAGATTTCTTGATCCAAAACAGTAAAGATGTAAGCTCATTCCATCCTTTTATATTACCTCAGGAATATAAATGAAAGTAAATCTCCAAGAGAAAGAAATGATTTTTTTTTTTTTTTGGGAAGCATAAGCATATCAAGAAGCCACTATCATCACCTTCTCTCTAAATAACAACCTCTATTACTTCTCATATCGCTGATGAACAACAATAATCTCCAACGGCAGAGGAGGAGAAGATCTTAACAGTAAAGAAGGAAAAGAAGAAAGATATGTATGAGGAAGAAGATAGGGGAGAATAGGAGCAAAGGAAGGAGTTATACCTGCCAAGGAGATGAGTTTGGTGGGTTCAGATGTTGGCGACGATTCAGGAGGTCAGACGGACTCGGACCTGGCTTTGGGTTTGGATCGCACAAGGGAAGCCGGCGTCGGGTCATCGGGCTCGGCTAGTTCGCGTGAAAGAGAGAGGTACAGGGGTAGGTCCAGGCGGCGTGGACTTGGCCGGAGATGAGGAGGACTCGTCGGAGGGAGATCGGGCAGCTGCCGTCGGGTTCAGGACGGAAGAGCTAGCGGGGGCTTCATCTCCTACTTGAATGCCGACCGGAGGGGTCGCAAGATCGGGAGGGAGTTCGGTCCTGAGAGCAAGGGAAAGCCGAGAGAGAGAGAGAGAGGGAGAGTGAGAGCGTGAGAGAGAGGGAGCGAATCATCGTCCCCTAGACGAAGTCACCCCTCAAGTCTTCATTCAGAGCGAAATGCCGAAGAAGGAAGCCTGCTTCCCCGTATCCTTCGCTGCATTATCTCAAAACATGCGAAAGGAAGCTGCTCTCTGAAGCAGATCGCTGCTTTGCCTGTAGAGGATCGCAGAAATCACGCTGAAACTTCATCGATTCAATCAAAGCCGTCCGATCTATTCCTTGATTTAGAAGATGAATTCAAATTATTTAAAAGGGCAAATGGATTTTAGTAGAATTAAATTGAGTTGGATCAAGTCCAAATTTACTAAGATCATATTAGACTCAAGTCTGAATTCGACTCAATTCGAGTCAATTCGGGTTCGAGCCAGCACAACGAATTCGATCGCACGAAATTAAGTCCAAAAATAAAAAAAACAATTTAAATCGAAATAAGGTATGACGCAACAAGAATGGGACGATCGAGTCTACTTGAACACAATCAGATTTAATCCGGCTTGAGTCAGGTCAATTCGAGCTCCAATTAAACTCGACGAGGCTCAATTAAACTGATGGAAGGTGCTCGAGCACACTCGATCCAAAATCGAGGTCAACAGCATGTAGTGTATCCCAAGCCTCCTTCGAGGTATTCGCTGTAGAAATCCCCTCAAAATTAATTTAATCTACTGTTTGATAGATGAAGAAAAGGGCCTTCCGACCTTTCTTTCTATTTTCTTTCAATTCGTGAAAAAGCCTTTAATTCAAATCTCTCTCAAATTCAGGCTCCCGAAAATCGCTCTCTATAATTTCCCACAACTCTTGAGATTGATACAACACCCGTATTTGAATACAGCATTGATTGTTGTTCTTCCCCGTGAACTTTGGCAACTGTTGTTACAAATTATGGCTACTTGAACTCGCTACCATTCTCCAACCAATCTCTGATACCAAAGATGGAAGCATAAAAAAAAACATCACAAAACTGAAAGAGAACAACCAAAAAAAACATCTATTCTCCACTAGACATTCACGGGAAACAGAACAAAATAGAGAGCAAGTAATATTTTATCCTTCAGAATAGTAATACACATAGGGTACACACAAAAATAGCTTAAAAATTCTCTACAAATAAATAAATAAATAACCAAAATGAAAAATCGCTTGGTTTGAAAAATATCCAACAGGTAACCCTTGTTCATTTCTTCCTCCATTGTCGTGAGAACCATTATTGTTCTTCCTCCATCATCATTTAAGGACCTCACTTGCAGTTAAGGTAACTATTTTTCTCCCTTCTGAGTGCTTCTTTGGCCAAATCTCATAAATCGCTTTCGCCTTTGTATTCGGCCAAATCTTTTAAATCTGCTTAAGGGGAAGACTGCCATGTTTATATCGTAGTCTCCGCAGCAGCTAGAGAGAATATGATAGATTCAAATACCTCATGACCCATTTTACTTAGAATGCCTCACCAAATGATGCTTCTATATGTATTGTTGTTTATCATGTTTCCACTACATGAAGTATCGTTCTTTTTTACAGTCCCTGCCATCGTCGATCTCCAATGCCTTTGTGCTTCTATCCTTCAAATTAGTAGTTGACCCCGATAATATCTGCCTAAGTTTTTTTTTTTTTTTCCACCGACAACCATTCAACATCTAGGGCATATAGGAGGCCCTGCATATCATGCTCTGCCGACGACATAGTTGTTCGCCTCGTTCTTGAGAATCTTGACCTAAACAATACCTTACCTAAGTCTACCCTCGATCGCCTCAACCAACTCCATGTGCTTCGAGTTCACCCCCTTTGACAATGTTCCATTTATGTTGGATCGGAAGTCACAGAAGCTTTGAGCATTGAACAAAATTTTACTACATTCAAGTTTTTTTCCTCTTCATCTTCCTTCTCTCCTCCTTCACCGTCTTCCATGGCTTTTAAAGCGTCGAGGCCTGCAACCTCTTGTCATTCTCTCCCGCTTTTGACCGTTCTCTTTATTCTCATTACCATCCTCCTCCAACCTCAATTTCTCGAGAAGGTTCATTCCACAACTTCGATTGTTGTCTGCAAGTACAGGGGATGAAGCATTTGACGACGCAGTGGTGACGTAGATAGTCGGTAGAGGAAGTTTCCTGCAGTTAAACGAATAGAACAGTAACACAAAAACAAGACAAGAAGTTGCTAAGCAACAAACAGCGGAGTATATTTCTTTTCTACTATGGAAACTAAAAGCATTACAGCTTTTGTATATGGACGAAAGCTAAAAATAGCAACCCATAATAGAAAGTTGCATAGTACTATTTGCTACTAAAAGGGAAAAATAGGTAGTGGAGATTCAACTAATACTGCAATAATAAAGCTATGCATAACGGAATGATAAAATACTCCCTGCGGCTAAGATGATCCGCAACAGGAAGATGGTCCACATCAGGACTCCCCCGCCGAGGAAAGGTTTGATGTCTCAGCAGACACAGTCGTGGGCGCCTCGTCGGAGGGATAATAAGGATGAATGTTGGCCACATTGAAGGTAGAAGTCATACCAAATTCTGGCGGTAAATCTATGACATATGTGTTGTCATTTACCTTTTATAAAATGGGAAAGGGGCCAACTTTGCGGCGACCCAATTTAGAATATGTTCCTGCAGGTAGTCGCTCACGACGAAGGTAAACCATAACTAATTCCCCTGGCTTAAAAAGTCATTCTCGGCGATGTGAATCTGTAGCCAATTTATAGTTCTCAATGGAAGAGAGTAGCTTGAGCCTTATGTTCTGTAACATTTGAGAGAATTGATCATGTTCTGTAACATTTGAGAGAATTGATCAACTAAATGGGCTGCCTGCCGATTATGACACTTCGGAAGGCTTGCAACATCAACCATATGGTTCGGCGCCTTGGTGTAAACAATATGAAATGGAGAGGTACCAGTGGATCAGTTAGACATGCTATTGTAAGTAAACTCCGCCTAGCTCAAGAGTTCATCCCATTGTCGAGGTTCTTCTTGCACTAAACACCTCATCATGTTTCCCAGAGTACGGTTCACAACTTCAGTCTGCCCATCTGCTTGCAGGTGATAACCAGAGCTTAAATTAATATCAGTTTTAAGCCTCTTCCATAATTCATGCCAAAAGTGGATAATAAATTTAACATCCCTGTTAGAGGTCAAACTACGAGGGATTCCATGCAATCGGACAATTTCATTAAAGAACAGATGGGCAAGGTTCAGGGCGTCACAAGTTTTCTTGCAAGCAATAAAGTGTGCCATTTTAGAGAATATATCTACGACTACCATGATAGAGTCATTACCTCGCTTAGTTTGTGGCAATCCGAGGACAAAATCAAGACTAAGGTCCTCCCATATAGTCTCCGGAACATGCAATGGAAAATATAAGCTGGTGTTTTGCTTAACACCTTTATACGATTGGCATACTGGGCAGCGTTCCAAGAAACTGGCAACATCCCTACGCAAATGTGGCCAAAAGAAATGCAATTGTAATTGCTCGAGTGTCTTATCACGGCCCACATAAGCGGCAAGGCCTCCGCAGTGAATTTCTTGAATGATTTGTTGTCGCCACGATGAATCAGGAACACAAAGAGCACTTTGTTTGAACAAAAATCCATGCTTGATAAAATATTTCCCAACTGAATTTTTTTCCAAGCATTCCGCCCAGATTTTTTGGAAATCCTTGTCCGTTGAGTATAAATCCTGCAGACATTGAAGGCCCGTAATTTCAGTGTTAAGCTGAGTCAGGAGTGTAAATTTACGGCTTAATGCATCAGCAACTCTGTTTTCCGCCCCAGACTTGTGTTTGAGGACAAAGGTAAATCTTTGTAAGAACAGAATCCAACGGGCGTGCATCCTGCTGAGCGTTTTTTGATTATTAATATACTGCAAGGCCTTATGATCACTGTGTAACATGAAATCCTGATGCAAGAGATAATGTTCCCATTGTTTGAGGGCACGAACCACGGCATATAGTTCTTGTTCGTATACATCCATTTTTGGCAGGCTGGGAAATGTTTTTCACTAAAATACTCTATCGGTCTGTTCTGTTGCATTAGAAAAGCGCCAATCCCGGTAGTGGAGGCATCCGTTTCAATCATAAATGGTTTATCAAAGTCCGGGAATGCAAGAACAGGTGTCGACGAGAGTGCGGCTTTGACTACTTCGAAACTCCTTTGTTGATCTTCCGCCCAGGTGAACTGTTTGGACTTCAAACAGTCGGTCAAGGTTGCAGCGAGGATACTAAAACCCTTGATGAATCGACGGTAAAAATTCGTTAGGCCGTGAAAACTTCACATGTCGAAGAAGGATTGAGGAGTGGGCCACTCGGAGATAGCCTTAATCTTCTTCGGATCGACTTGCACACCACCTGCAGAAATGATAAAACCCAAGAAATACATAGTGCTAGTGGCAAATTCACACTTGGGTAAGTTCAAATACAACTTATTAGCTTGTAGGATTTCAAATACTTGCTACAAATGTTGTAGATGAGTAGCCAAGGACGGGCTGAAAATGAGGAAGTCGTCGAAATAGACGACGCAATTCTTGTTCAAACAGGGCTTCAAAATCTCATTCATAAGCCGCATAAAGGTCGAAGGCACATTACACAGCCCAAATGGCATGACTCGCCATTCATACAGACCTTGATGCGTTTTGAGCGCAGTCTTCCACTCGTCACCCGGTCGGAGCCGTATTTGGTGATACCCGCTACAAAGGTCAAGTTTAGAAAAAATAATGGCCCCGGAGAGTTTCTCCAACAGCTCATCAATTCTAGGTACCGAAAAATGGAACTTTACTGTGATCTTATTTATGGCACGGCTATCCATGCACATACGCCAAGAATCGTCCTTCTTGGGAACTAATAATGCCGGTACGGCGCACGGGCTAAGGCTCGGTTGGATTAATTATTTTTCCAGTAAGTCTTTTACAAGCTCTTGAAGGATAGCATGATCTTTGGGACTCATTTGGTAGTGCGGTGCATTCGGCAGAGTTGCTCCCGATATCAAATCGATTTTGTGTTGAAGAGCTCGGAGTGGTTGTAACACGGCAGGTAATGTTGCAAGAGCCACATCCGCAAACTGATCCAGTAACTGTTTAACCTCAATGGGAATCTCACCGTGTTGCTCTGCTGTAGGTTGCTCCTTAACTATCAGTGCTATCAAAGTATGTGTCTCCTGGATGGCGTGAATGAGAGCTGATCCAGAGACAAGTTGCATTATAGCAGGTTTGGTGCCAGATGACTCAACTCTGTCATTGAGGTAAGGCATCAACTTGAGGGGTCTTCCCTTCCACTCCAAAGAATAGGAGTTTGATCTCCCATCATAGATTACACCAACATCGAATTGCCACGGGTGCCCCAGAATGATGTGGCAAACATCCATATTAAGGATGTCGCACGACACCTCGCAGACATAATGTTTACCAATGGAAAAAGTGACTCGACAAATTTCTGAAATTGAGATGTCCATCCCTTTCTTGACCTAGCCAATCTTGTAAGGACTCAAATTTTTAGTAGTTTTGAGCAGTAAAGCCTGGACGACTGAACGAGCGATGACATTTTCCGTGTACCCGCTGTCAATTAATAAATCACATACCTTTCCCTTGATCGTACATCTGGTTTTGAAAACAGCATTTCATTGTGAAATGGAAGGCTGTCGAGGTGCTAGTAGCATCTTCTCCATGACGCAAATCAATGGTTCGCCAGTATCCGGTGTCACCTCTTCCTCTGCAAGGTTTTGTTCTTCACCTTCAGCTTGCTCTTCCTCTCCCTCCACTGTAGTGAGTTGTAATTGCAGCCAGTTTGGAAACTCATTTGACTTGTATCCCAACTAAAAACAACGAAAACACTTGATTGTGTTCGACCGAGTGTAGGGATTCTCCCTCATTGCTGCCTTCAGTTTCGGTTGTGCCCTGGTATCCTCTAGAGATTTCGTCGCGGCTGTTGGTTGGGCACTGTGGGAAGAGGACATTGGCGTTTGATGGCCCGCTGCAGTCTTAGTAACTAGAGTAATAGGCTTAATAATATCAGTGTTGACATCATTATATGATCTCCTATGTGGATACTGCTTGTACTCCCGAGACAATTGCATTTCAGCCTTTAGTGCAAATTTAACCGCTTGTGATAAAGACCAAACCGAATTCAGTTCGAGTTTGTCTTGAATATCATCTTTAAGGCCGCCAATATACCAGGCAATAATTTGCGTGGTGTTCTCATTGAGATTATTCCGGGCGCTGAGGCGATAGAATTCTTTCGTGTACTCATTCACAGTCCTCGTCCCTTGATTACAGTGTTGATACCTAAGGTACAACATCTGTTCATAAGATGAGAGCGTAGAAGTTGTTTCATCCGATGCCAGTTACGAACCATACCACGCCCTCTCTCCGGCGGGTTTGTAGGAGTTGCAACCACCATGCACTAGCTCCCCCTTTTTGTCTACAAGCAACATATTTCACTTGTTTCTCTGGTTCGATGTCCATATACTCAAAAAAAGTTTCAACCGACCTCTCCCAATCCAAGTAGTCCTCAATATGCAAGCAACCATCAAAGAATGGTATGTCGATTTTTACTCGTAATTCTCCCTGAGGATGAGGGAGCTGATTGCTGCGGCGTATTTGATGGCCCTGAACAGGAACAAATTCACCCTCTGATTCAGACGGCATTTCCTCTTGGAAATACCCAACATCCTCATCCTCTGACTCCGTGAATTCGGAGACAACTGGGACGCGCCTCTTACGTCCACAACCTCAGTCTCGATCTCTATTACCCGTTCTCGCCGGTAACCCCCGGTTTGGTCGGTGTCCGCCCATTTCTGCTCTCAGGGACTGAAATTGCCGCCGCATATCAACAGATAATCTGAACAGATTAGACGATACCTCATCCATCCGCTGATTAAGACTGTTGTGGGCTGCCCAAAGTGTGTCAAGACTGCGATCATCGTCGCCAGTCCCTCATCTACTGTCGTCGGCCATTCCTCCAAGCAACCTGCTCTGATACCAATACTGACATAGGTAGTCGGTAGAGGAAGTTTCCTGCAGTTAAACGAATAGAACAGTAACACAAAAACAAGACAAGAAGTTGCTAAGCAACAAACAGCAGAGTATATTTCTTTTCTACTACGGAAACTAAAAGCATTACAGCTTTTGTATAAGGACTAAAGCTAAAAATAGCAACCCATAACAGAAAGTTGCATAGTACTATTAGCTACTAAAAGGGAAAAATAGGTAATGGAGATTCAACTAATACTGCAATAATAAAGCTATGCATAACTGAATGATAAAATACTCCCTACGGCTAAGATGATCCACAACAGGAAGATGGTCCGCATCAAGTGGTCTCTCCCCTTTCGTCTCCAGTTGTCTCCAACTTCTCCAACATCTCTATCTCCATCTCCATCGTCGGCATCTCTGCCTTTCCTTGTTTGTGAAGATCAAAAATAGTCTTCAGAACCTCAATCTAAATCATTTTTATTTAAAGTTAATGAAGTTATAATTTTGATTATTTAGGTGGTAATGCATTTATCATTGGCAAAAAGTTTATATAATACACTGATTATATTTTACACAGTATACACCTAATCAAACAAAAAAAATAATTCTCTTGCATTTATTTTACTTCAAATGAAATAATTTTAAAATATTTACTTTATATTATATTTAGTTTGCAATATTTTATTTTACATTCTATTTACATTCGCAGTCCTAATATCACTGAAATTTCAGAATAATTAAGAGTATTTTTCGAAATGCATAATTTTAAGCTGATGAAATTCGCTGAATGGCACCTATTTGGGACAACTTTTTTGTTCCGCAAAATAATAAATATCTTTTCCAAAGATAACAGCCAACAGAACATTAAGCCATTTAAAACGGCACTGATCTATGTCAAGTCTATCTTTTCAAAAACCAACTAATGTCCTTTTTACTGCTTGTGGCTTTGTCCTTTGGTATAACGAATGAGAAGCTTCTCCATGAAAAGAAGGCAAGTGAACACTTTACACGCAAGTATGTATTATTGAATGCTTACTTCCTCATCAAGAATCATGGTGCTACATAATGTATGAGTAACGTCAACTAATTTATGTTTCTAATTATTTAGAAAGATCATCTGCCCATAAATGAAGAAATTATTTTGTTTGCGGATAGTCTTGAGATTAATTAGAATGCATCACATCATTCAGTGCACATCGGTGTCGAGCACAAGTACCGAGCATAAAAGTGACACGATGCATTATGGTTGGTCTCCGAATGTTGTTTGGTGTCCGTATAGGATATTTTTTCTCATAAATGAGTGACGTTGGCAGCATTTTACATAATTGATAGTGAAGTTACTGTAGAGAAAATAATTTTGCTATTGGTTATAAAAAATAATTTTTTATTATAGAAAATTTTAATTATTTGAAAAAAAGTGGCCAATAAAGCTATCCCAAACAAGCATAAAGTCTATTAAAAAAAAGTAAAGTCTAAATTCATAAATGTTCGATAAACTATTAATGTGGATAGTATTGTAGTCGCCTTATTAAATTTGTGATATTTTTATGTTGCTTAATTTATTAATAAAAAAGTTTTGATTTACCGAAAATATGTTGGAAAATTCACTGACATTTTGGCCCAAAATATTCGCTAGTAATTTGCATTTTCCTTGTAGTGCGTCTCCTGATCACTACGATCTTTTCGAACACTGTTGTCCACATATTACAATCCTTCCGACCACCATTGCTTGACTATGATTCTTTCAACCTATAGCACCTGCAGACTATGATCCCTCCAATCACAATCATCCGACTATGATCCTTTCGGCCTTTGTCACCAGCAAATTATGTTTCTTACAACCACCGTCGAGCAGCTATGATCCCTCCGACCACAATCGCTTGACAAAAATCATTCAACCATCATCGTCCAACTACAGCCCTTCTGTTGGGGATGAAAATAAAACACCACAATGAAACAAACAAAAAAATCAGGAAGTAAAAGGACACTATAATTTAACGTGGAAAAACCCAAAATCAGGAAAAAAAATTCATGAGCCACACCACACGAAAAAATCCACTGTGAAAATTGGGGAGAAATAAGTATAGTACAAACCTATCTTCTCTCTCGCTTTATTATTATTTCTCTTCTCTCTTACAACGTTCTAACTCTCAAAACAAAAGAGAAAGACAAGACAATAACTCCAAGGGATGCAACCCTTAAAAATGAGGAAAAAAAAAGTTCAACCCGCCTCGCAGAGCTGCGACGCCAGTTTAGAGCGCTGCGGTGCTCAAACCTTCGATTTTGATCTATCCAGCGATATTGCAACACTCAAACCCCGTAGTGTTACGGCGCCGAATCTAGAGTGTTGTCGTGCTCCAGTCTCTGTTGTTTCTTCCAGCAAACTTTTAGCATGAAAATAAAGATGGGGTGCTTGGGTGCATAGCATCAGATACTTTGATACATAGTGCCGAGGCGTCGGGCGCTCGGGTGGGTAGCTCATGTTACGGATCTATTTTCATGATTTATGATTTTGATGATAGCAAACACTTCTATTTCTCTACGATGGCCTTATTTACTAACATTTCAGGACCACACGATCAGACTGCAATTTGGAACAAACTCAAGATTGGTTAGACTAGGTCTGAGTCAGTTTGTACACTTTTTCCTTTCTTGAGTCTATTGTATTTGGTGTGGCTCCTGATGCTTTGTAACTTGGAAGATTTTCTATTATTCCCTAAAGATTTTTATTTTTGGTAACATCGTCCGGACCGATATTTATATCGTCCAGGACGATCTGTCCAAAAATAAAAAATACTCATTAAGGCAGTCGTCATAAGCTAATCGGCCTGGACGATACTTGTATCATCCTGGACGATATGCTCAATTCAGAAAGAATAAGCCACCATGATCAGATTAGATATTCTTTATTTTAGGAAATCAGCCAGGACGATATATACATCGTCCAGGACGATCTAACTCAATTATGCCTAAACTGATCTGGTATATTTAGAAAGTATTAATGGCTGATTGATACGATCACATCGGCCGGGACGATAGTCGGATCGGCCAGGACGATGTCCTGGATGATTTACATCGGACAGCATCTATTCAGGACGATTGAAATCTATTTTAAACTAATCGTCCGAGATGATCATGAGATCGGCCAGGACGATGTAACCAATTTTTTTCTGATCGTCCCAAATTGTCCCGGGCTGATGAGCTTAATTTGTACTGATCATACAGGACGATATTAGTATCGTCCTGGACGATAATGTCGGCAACTTGCATTAATGAGCTTGTTTTGAGCTGTTCTATTTAAGCTATGACATGACACTTTGTAAGTGTCCTTTGCGGCCATTATAGCTTCGTTCTTATGGGGGAAACTTGAAGAGAGAGCTTGAAAGGGAGTGAGGAAATGGTGGAGTTTGAGAGAGGGAGAAGATCTTGTGAGGGGGGACTCAAGGGAGTGTGGAGGGGGTTCCACACGGTTGCTCCGGCAAGCTCGCACCTGAATACAGACGGATTCAAGGCTCGTCTCGAGGGAAGTTCACCAAAGAAGAAGATCTCTTTGGTGTCAAAGGACCCGGCGACTACGCCGCACCAGGGAAGGTGAAAGTGATTTTATAAGGGCTTCTCGGCCTAGCTGTGGGGGCTAAAGGAGAGACACTTAGTTTAGTGCAATACTTGGAGGGTGCTCCAAGGAGTGGACGTAGGTCAAGGTTTGACCGAACCACTATAAATCTGGTGTGTTCTTTCCTTTATAATTGCTTCCGCATTTTAATTTCTGCATCTTTGGTTTTCTTTGTGGTGAATCTTGGTTTTTGGTTTGAGTTTTGTTTAAAACATTAATTCACCCCTTTTTGGTTAGCCTTGGGCCAGTTCATAGGGTCTAACATCCCTAACGAACTTTCAAGTGATTTCAGAGCACTTTCTAGTGTCATCTGGGCACTTTCAGCTCATTCCTCTCATGCTTTGCTTTATCAATCAAACATGCGGTAGCCACTTCCAATTAATTAATAAGTTTTGTTAAGATGACATGGTGACAAGAGTCGTATGCATTTAAACTATTATCTTATATATTGTATGACTTCTAGTCTTTAAATACTCTTATAATAGAATGAAATGATGTATGAATTAAGGTTTGTATGGAGCAGCTTTCTTACGGCTTTTTAAATAAATTTATGAAAAAAAAATTTCTTGAACTAAAAATTTTTGTATTAAAAAGTTATTTCAAAAAACAGTAAAAAAATTATCCCAAATAAATCCTAAATTAATTTGCTTGCCATATTAGTAATATAATAAGTACATTTGGTGGTCTTTCTATTATAATAAAATTTGCCCTCCATCAAGTTCATAACCTAAAGAAACAATAATGACATCCATGCAAGAGAACATTAATAATAATATAATATGAATTAACATATATAATTAGAACCCTAAAGTTCTATTAATAAAATGTCTTGAGTAGGGGTTTAAACTAGTAGAGTTCGAGTTAGAGGGTGTTCAAGCTCAACTTGCGAGTTGAATATCGAGCTCGAACTCGAGTCGAGCTTGACTCACAACAATATAACGAGCTCATCGAGCCGCTTGCCAAGACGTTTAATTTCCCGATTTCCTGTCTGGTTTTATTTCTCCCGTCCAGTTTTAAAGGTGTTGTGATGGCTTTGGTAAAGATGAAAAAGCCTGTAAATCTCCTCTAACATAATATATGCTGTCATTTTAGGATATATCTTTTAAATTTTATCTTTAATTTTTTTTAAAAAAAAAATTATGGTTTTAGTAATAATTAAAGTTGCAACATTTAATAACATTGATATTCTCACCCAATTTTTGTTTACCCGCCTAGCTAGTGAAGTCTTGAACTTTTTTTATTATTTTTAAATGCAATAAAAATATTAATAATTAAAAAAATTAAATAGCAGTTCGAGCGAGCTCACGAGCCAAGCCTCATCAAACTCGAAATCGAGTTCAAGCTCGAGCTCGACTCGTGAGCTCGATAAACTTGACTCGAGAGCCCGTAAATAAGTCCAGCTCGAGCCGGCTTGCAAGCCGCCTCAGCTCGCTTACACCCCTAGTCTCGAGACGATTGAGTGCTCACGATAGGGCTTCGATTATTGGTTTAATATTGAGGTTGCAATCATAAGTTAGACCATCTCTATTATATTTATGGGTAGATTACACTAATGTGCAAATGGACAAGCAGAAAGTCTTATTGTTAGGGAATAAATACAATATGGTATTTGACGTTACATTCCCATTTATTATCGTACGCAAGTGAAAAATAACACAAATTAAAATAACAAGAAGAGATCACATGTTCGAGCACGACGAAAGCTCGTCCTCGCAGATGAACTTCAAAGTTCTGCACCCATCGTAGCATGGCTCGGCACAAGTTGGCACCACCTTGTAGGTGTACCTTCCATAGCATCCACATACTGGAATGAAAGGCTAAACCTCCGGATTATTACAACAATCTTCTATTGCTAGTCATATTATTATTACAACCACTATCAATAAATCATACTTCTACTGAATCACCAAACTCCTTACTATGTATAAGAAATATTGTGTCTTCATCTTTCTCCACTTCCTTTTCTTGCACCATATTTACATTTGCCTCTTCATTCTCCTATCTCTTCCAACAAAATCGATAAGTGTATCTGCACCTTTTGCAAAAGTGATATTTGATATTGGCAAGGTTGCTTCTTCCTCTACCTTTGAAGTCATGTCCACGACCACGTGCACCTTCTTCATCACCATGAGCTCCACCTTAAACTTCACATTCATCACATTATGTAGATTCTACTTTACCAGCACGACCTCTTCCTTTAGTACCAAAAGATCATCTTGAAAGTGCTCAGATGACACTATAAAGTGCTCTGATACCACTTGAAAGTTTGTTAGGGATGTTAAGCCCTTATGAACATAGTCCCAAGCTAACTAAGAGGGGGGGTGAATTGCTATTTTAAAAATTTCTTTTAACAAAGAATAAAAAAATATAAACCAAAATCACTCCACAAAAATAAATGCGGAATTAAAAGTGCGGAAGCAAGAAACCAAGAACACAGAAATTTATAGTGGTTCGGTCAACTCGACATACGTCCACTCCTTGGAGGCACCCTCCAAGTATTGCACTACAAAACGTGACTCTCCTTTAGCCCCCACGGCTAGGCGGAGAAGCCCTCACAAGAACCTCCTTTTTGCCACATCTTCCTCTACCAAAAGAGACTCTTCCTCTATCAAAACCTCTTCCACGGCCTCCTCTGAAATTCCCATGCATTGCCACTTGAGTTTGGAAGACTTCCTCAAGTGGTGTCGAATCATATTGTTTCATTCTTAATTCATGTGATTAAAGAGATCCCCTTCAATAGACATTTTCTCTATGTTCTTTGCCTCTTCTATGGCTATCACCATGGCTTTAAATTTTCTGGTCAAGCTTCATAAAATATTCTCAGTAACCCTTTTATTTTTATAAATTCTCCATTCAATTTCAATTGGTTAACAATGGCAATTACCCGATTGAAATATTCTTCCACACTTTCCCACTCCATCTTCAATATATCAAATTAGCTTTGTAGTGTTTGTAAAAGTACCATTTTTACTTTCTCATCTCCTTTGTAAGAAGCATGTAGTGTATCTCAATCCTCCTTCGAGGTATTCGCTGTAGAAATCCGCCCAAAATTAATTTAATCTACTGCTTGATGGATGAAGAAAAGGGCCTTCCGACCTTTCTTTCTATTTTCTTTCAATTCTTGAAAAAGCTGGCCTTTGATTCAAATCTCTCTCAAATTCAGGCTCCCAAAAACTGCTCTCTATAATCTCCCACAACTCTTGAGATTGATACAACACCCGTATTTGAATACTCCATTGATTGTAGTTCTTCCCCGTGAACTTGGGCAACTGATGTTACAAATTATGGCTACTTGAACTCGCTGTCATTCTCCAACCGATCTCTGATACCAAAGATGGAAGCATAAAAAAAAAAAAAAAAAAAAACCATCACAAAATTGAAAGAGAAAACAACCAAAAAAAAAACTACTATTCTCCACTAGACATTCACGGGAAACAGAACAAAGAGAGAGCAAGCAATATTTTATCCTTCAAAATAGTAATACACATAGGGTACACCCAAAAAAAGTTTAAAAACTGTCTACAAATAAAAAAAAAAAAAACCAAAATGAAAAATCGCTTGGTTTGAAAAATATCCAACAGGTAACCCTTGTTCATTTCTTCCTCCATTGTCGCGAGAACCATTATCGCTCTTCCTCCATCATCATTTCAGGACCTCACTTGCAGTGAAGGTAACTATTTTTCTCCCTTCTGAGTGCTTCTTTGGCCAAATCTCATAAATCGCTTTCGCCTTTGTATTCGGCCAAATCTTTTAAATCTACATAAGGGGAAGACTGCCATGTTTATATTGTACTCTCCACAGCAGCTAGAGAGAATCTGATAGATTCAAATACCTCATGACTCATTTCTTTGAGAATGCCTCACCAAATGATGATCTATATGTATTATTGTTTATCATGTTTCCACTACATGAAGTACCATTCATTGTCACAGTCCCTGCCGTCACCGATCTCCAATGCCTCATTGCTTCTATCCTTCAAATTAGTAGTTGACCCCGACAATATCTACCTAAGTTTTTTTTTCCACCGACAACCATTCAACATCTAGGGCATGTAGGTGGCCCTGCATATCATGCTCTGCCGACAACATAGTTGTTCGCCTCATTCTTGAGAATCTTGACCTAAATAACACCTTAACTAAGTCCACCCTCGATCGCCTCAACCAACTCCATGTGCTTCAAGTTCACCCCCTTTGACGATGTTCCATTTATGTTGGATCGGAAGTCACATAAGCTTTGAGCATTGAAAAAAAATTTACTACATTCAAGTTTTTTTCCTCTTCATCTTCTTCCTCTCCACTTTCAGCGTCTTCCACGGCTTTTAAAGCATCAAGGCCTGCAACCTCTTGTCATTCTCTCCCCCTTTTGGCGTTCTCTTTGTTCTCATCACCATCCTCCTCCAACCTCAGTTTCTCGAGCAGGTTCATTCCACAACTTCGATTGTTGTCTCCAAGTACAGGGGATGAAGCATTTGACGACGCAGTGGTCTCTCCCCTTTCGTCTCCAGCTGTCTCCAACTTCTCCTACATCTCTTCTCCATCTCCATCGTCGGCATCCCTCTCTTTCCTTGTTTGTGAAGATCAAAAATAGTCTTCAGAACCTCAATCTAAATCATTTTTTATTTAAAATTAATGAAGTTATAATTTTGATTATTTAGGTGGTAATGCATTCATCATTGGCAAAAAGTTTATATAATACACTGATTATATTTTACACAGTATACTCCTAATCAAACAAAAAAAATAATTCTCTTGCATTTATTTTACATCAAATTAAATAATTTTAAAATATTTACTTTATATTATATTTAGTTTGCACTATTTTTATTTTACATTCTATTTACATTTGCAGTCCTAATATCACTGAAATTTTGGAATAATTAAGATTATTTTTTGAAATGCATAATTTTAAGCTGATGAAATTCGCTGAATGGCACCTGTTTGGGACAACTTTTTTGTTCCACAAAATAATAAATCTCTTTTCCAAAGATAACATCCAGCAGAACATTAAGCCATTTAAAACGGCACTGCTCTATGTCAAGTCTATCTTTTCAAAAACCAACTAATGTCCTTTTTACTGCTTGTGGCTTTGTCCTTTGGTATAACGAATAGAAGCGAATGAGAAGCTTCTCCATGAAAAGAAGGCAAGTGAACACTTTACACACAAGCATGTATTATTGAATGCTTACTTCCTCATCAAGAATCATGGTGCTACATAATGTATGAGTAACGTCAACTAATTTATGTTTCTAATTATTTAGAAAGATTATATGCCCATAAATGAAGATATTATTTTGTTTGAGGATAGTCTAGAGATTAATTAGAATGCATCATATCATTCAGTGCACATCGGTGTCGAGCACAAGTACCGAGCATAAAAGTGATGCGATGCATTATGATTGGTCTCCAAATGTTGTTCGGTGTCCGTATAGGATATTTTTTCTCATAAATGAGTGACGTTTGCAGCATTTTATATAATTAATATTGAAGTTATTGTAGAGAAAATAATTTTGCTATTGGTTATAAAAAATAATTTTTTATTATTAAAAATTTTAATCATTTGAAAAAAAATGGCCAATAAAGCTATCCCAAACAAGCATAAAGTCTATTTAGAAAAAAATAAAGTCTAAATTCATAAATGTTCGAGAAACTATTAATGTGGATAGTATTGTAGTCGCCATATTAGATTTGTGATATTTTTATGTTGCTTAATTTATTAATAAAAAAGTTTCGATTTACCGAAAATATGTTGGAAAATTCACTGACTTTTTTGCCCAAAATTTTCGCCAGTAATTTGCATTTTCCTTGTAGTGCGTCTCCTGATCACTACGATCTTTTCGAACACTGTTGTCCACATATTACAATCCTTCCGACCACCTTTGCTCGACTATGATTCTTTCAACCTCTATCACCTGCAGACTATGATCCCTCCAATCACAATCATCCGACTATGATCCTTTCGGCCTTTGTCACCAGCAAACTATGGTTCTTACAACCACCATCGAGCAGCTATGATCCCTCCGACCACAATCGCTTGACAAAAATCATTCAACCATCGTCGTCCAACTACAGCCCTTCTGTTGGGGATGAAAATAAAACACCACAATGAAACAAACAAGAAAAATTAGGAAGTAAAAGGACACTATGATTTAACATGAAAAAACCTAAAATTAGGAAAAAAATTCATGAGCCATACCACACAAAAAAAACCATTGCGAAAATTGGGGAGAAATAAGTATAGTACAAATCTATCTTCTCTCTCGCTTTATTATTGCTTCTCTTCTCTCCCACAACGTTCTAACTCTCCAAACAAAAGAGAAAGACAAGACAATAACTACAGGGGATGCAACCCTTAAAAATGAGGAAAAAAAAGTTAAACCCGCCAAGTAGAGCTGCGGCGCCAGTTTGGAGCGTTGCGGTGCTCGAACCTTCGATCTTGATCTGTCCAGCGATATTGCAACACTCAAATCCCGTAATGTTGCGGCGCCGAATCTAGAGTGTTGTCGTGCTCCACTCTCTGTTGTTTCTTCCAGCAAATTTTTTAGCATGAAAACAAAAATGGGGCGCTTGGGTGCATAGCATCAGATACTTTGATACATAGCGCCGAGGCGTCGGGCGCTCGGGTGGATAGCTCATTCCTCTCATGCTTTGCTTTATCAATCAAACATGTAGTTGCCACTTCCAATTAATTAGTAAGTTTTGTTAAGATGACATCGTGACTTTGGGGTTATGATAATTGACTTCTTAATGTTTGAACCCCATTCCATATATATATATATAAAACTCATTGTGGACCTCCGAAGGAGCACCGCGCGAACGGGTCAATTGGAGGGCAGATTGGATCGTGTACACGACTAACCATTGAGGATAGTGGCTGTCACCAACATACCCCGATGGGTAGCAATATACACGACCTAGTCACGGGTTTCCCCCACCCGATACAACAGTTCGAATGGGGTTTAGTAGATTGTGGTGCCAATTTTCTCATGGGCGCAAGCCCCCATGGTTAATTACATCCTGGGCAGGAGCCCGAGAAAACTCTCGATTAAGGATCATATATTATCCTTTCCAAATTTGGGATTGGCATGAGGGTATAGACTAAGAAGTCCTACTCAAAAGGAAGAAAGGTCCCAAAAGACTCTGTTAACATGCATGGTTCATACCAGTCATTCAAAGGCTTTAGAGTACTAAAGAAAAATTGGATGAAAGAAAGTCAAGCAATCAATCACATGCATGAGAGAAAAGATGGAGGTGGCGTCATCCTGTGGCGCGGATGAGTAGGATTTATAGTCCCTAAAAGGAAGGGAACCACCTACTATTTAAAGCATACTACGAGATCGAATGTAGTAGCCTCGAATCCTAAATCTATGTTGGGCTTGGTGTTCAACACATAACAAGACCCATGTCCTAACTAATGCAGTGCAAAACCTGGACTTATCCCGGCCTGAATTGGGGAGCCAGCTAACCACCTAATCACTTTAAAATCATGCTATCAAGTCAGTTATAAAAGATGGATGTGTGGTACAGTTATTAAAAATATGATCGATATCTAGAGAGTTTTCTAATTAGTCCTAAACTTATGTAGGGTAAATGCCCATAACTAATACAATTAAATTTTAATTAGTTGGTTACTAATGCGATACATGCTAGTTAAAATATTAGCTCATGAATACTTTAGAGTTTTAAAAAATAGGCTTATAGAAAATAAATTTTTGAAAAGACTGGGTCTCCCTAGGTCTGGCACTTCATCATCATAGGCCAAATTATCCAGACTCTACCCGCAGGCAGGGAGATGTCTTATGACAAGGAAAGAAGGATGCAGTAATATGCATGCGACCCTGGACGATTATGGCATTTCCCTAGGTTCGTTAGATTTCTATGTTATTTAAATCTTAAAATTTTAGAAGCTTGGTCATGAGTAGAAAAATTTTATAATCCTTAAAAGAGCCTAACACAATCCAGGCTAAAACAAAATCGACATGTAATAAAGAAACCTAGAAAAAAATATGTAATTTCTAATGCGCAATCAGGTAAACACATCAATATAATTCCAGAAAAATAATCAACTAAATGGCCATAGGCAAACTGCCCTTATTACAACCCAGATATGCAGAAAATAAAGTGCCTAATAAAAATTTCAAGCAGTTTATATATGAAAGTAAAAAACTCAACCCATTGAAGCTGTGCCAAGCCATGCTCTTAATTATGAGGGCTAAACAGTCCACCTGTAGCAGTTATAATTATTTTAGCCCTCATTTATTTATGGGGGCTGAGCAAGCACCTATATAAGATAATATTAGATAATGTCAGAGTACCCCCCCCCCCCTTTTATTAGCTTGAGCATGGCCACATGCGCGGAAGAATATTATATATATATATGGTGCTCCTAACCTAGGGGTAGATCTAGCGCTCACCACATCATCCATAATGCAGTAAAAATAAGCAAACACAACAATTCAATTTCATACAGCATGCAGTGAAAACCACGGAAAGCTTCGGCACACAGTAGAAAATAAAATCCAGCGGCCTAGCCTAAATCTAGAAGTGGTTCCATAGTAAATAATTCTATGTGTGTGTAAGGCTTATGTGGTTTGGATAGGTCCTAAGCAGGGTAGTTGGTTAAAATTGCCTAGAGTTCGGGTTTGTTGAAGGCTAAAAAAGGAAACTTTAATTGAAGTTTAAATATTAATGGATTATGATCCATTTTAGTTAATTTAGTTTGTTGATCATTTTTAAAAGCTCAGGGTGATGATATTTGAAGTTAAAATTGCATTAGCCAGTTTTGGAAAGTCCCGGGTCCGCCTAGGTACTAGGGTGAGGGGGTCCAAAAAGTCATTTTGGGAAATAGGATAGGTTTGGGTATCCTAATATTTTAGAAAAATACCAGACCCTAAGATGAGTAGTTATCCAAGTAGCACACTAAATTTAGAGTTCTCTAGGAAAAGTTATGAATTTTCTAAGTTTTGGACCATAGACTATAGGCTGGGGTTGACCAAAAAGTTGACTTTCTAATTTAGGTGAGTTTCTGGAATTCTAATATTTTTAATAAATCCTAAACCCTAATAGGAGTCTACTTCAAGTGATTTTTTCTAATTTAGAATTTTTTACAATTAGTTATGAATTTTCTAAGTTTAGGGTATTTATGTAATTATCTAAATTACCTATTAAAGGGCAGATTTTATTATTTTGACCCAAATCAGCTCCAAACAGATTGGAATCAATCCTAAAGGTCAGGGATGACCTGAAAAAGTGATCCCAAGTGTTTTGGAAAAATTTGGGATTTGTATTAATTTTTAATAATTTATTAGGGGCAAAACAGTATTTTTCACCTAAAGTCAAATTAAAGGTCAACTTGAAGTCAAACTAGGGAGTCCTATTTATCTAAGGTCAAGAATTATATTCTGGTCAGTTCAAACTATTATGGTTAATTTTCTGACCTAAAATGTATTTATTGTAATTTTTAGGTCTCGATGCCCTATTTAGCAAGTTAATTAGGGTTGGTTAATTAAGGGGCCTAATAAGCCCTAAAAATTTCTAGAAAATTCTATGAGATTTATGATGTCCCTAAGTTTAAGTTTTGAGATTTTCATGTTAATCAGTGATATACCCTAGCTCCTAGAAATTTTCTAAGTTCACTAGACAGTCCTTAATTGTTGTCCTTATAGTGTCACTACGTTATATGGGTTTAAATTGAAGTTCACACTAACCCTCAAGGTAATAATGCGTAGGAAACATACAAAAGCATTAAACACACCATGTCCTTAGATCTAGGAAAGCTTAAGCTAAGTAGTGATGGTGCAACCTACACATGCAATTTACGACAAAAGAGAAATAAGTACGACTAATAAAGGGATTAGTGAATGGTTGGGACTCAACCATCCACTATCCCACTCCCCCATGATTGCTCTTCATACAAAGATATGTTTAAAATTTCATGTAGCGGGTCCCCCAAAATTAGGTTAATTTAGTAATATAGGTAATTTTAAACTAAAATAATTTAAAATATATATATCAAGAGAAAATAAATAAAGTTTGGTAAAAATAAACATAATTCAAAATAGTTTCATTCATAAGTATTTGGGAGACCCACTGACCACCCATTCAAGGTTTCCAAACGATTTCAAAATAGTTTTTAATCTTGAAAATAATTATTATACTAATTAAATAAATAATAATTAAAAAATCAAATAATGCCCTAAGATAGAAATCTGTCCAGACAGCAGCAATCAGCTTATAAAAATAATTTTAAAATAAATTTTACATTTTTCTAAAAAGAACGAGGGGTTGCACGCCGAAATCCAATTTAAAACGGAAAAGATATGATTTTTGGAAGTTAATGATAATAATAATATAATAATAATTTTTATTAAAAATAAAATAATAATATAGTTAAAAAAGGGTTTTTTTACTATTTTAATAATAAGTTAAAATATAAAAATATTTTTAACTGGAAATAATTTTAAATTAAAGAGGACAAAAATACGAACGATTCGATATATTATACGTGAAAAATGGATCAAAAATGAATTTTTGGTGAATTAATGAAGTTTTAATACCAAAAATAGATTTTTAAATATGGCAGGGACACATGGCCTCCTCGGATTGGCTCCGCAGTTCGCGCCAATCATTGGCGTCGCCGCCAATGATTGCGGCAATCATGCCGAAATCATGAGCCACTTATCCACGTAGGCAGAGAGTTAGATCTGCTGTTCGGCCCAAACACAGAACAGCGAGATCACAGCCGTTGGATTTAACTAAAAATATCAACGGCTGCGATTTCGTGCAGTTCAAAAGGACCGAACTGAAACCCTAGAAGGTTTTTTACCTCGTTCTCCCAAAATACTCAATGAAACGCGATGAAATTTGAAACGTAGGATCTATATATGAAGAGCATTCATGGGGAAGTGTTTGTTTGGCTTAAAAGCAGCTTTTCAAAAAGTTATTTTGCCCTATGTGTTGTGACCTATTCTAAGGATTTTTGAGAGATCTAACAGTTGGATTTTCACGTTCTTGGGCTTGTTGAACTCGTGGGATCCGCACGAACAATTCTCCTCTTGAAACCACGATCAAACGAGCTTCCGATTGGACGAATCGAAGCCTTGAAAGTCCTAGGCCTCGGGTTCACCGGGATCTCACCGCCGGCGGTCTGAACTCGTCGGTTTTGAGTGGGGGAAGGTCAGGAAACACTCCAAGAACTCTCACACAAAATTTCAGAGCCTGAGGGGGCTTGGAGAAGAAGAAAGAGCAAAAACAAGTCCCCCAATAACTTAAGATTTTGGTATTTAAAGCTCTAGGATTCAAACCGACGGCCATGATCAAATTGGGAGGCTATTTGGAGGGAAAATCAAAAGATTTGGTCGTGGTTTCAAATTTTGAAATGTTAGGAGCTTTAATTACAATTAAGAACCTTAAATCCTCCTTAAATGGGTTGATTTGACCCATTAAGGGCTTGATTTGACCAAGTCAGAGTTTGACTTGGTCAAACCAATCAATTGGGTCAAAGAAATGAGGGGAGCAAGCCATGAAAGGGGTTGAATAGATTTGAATTTGATTTGGGCTCTTAAGGAGCCTAATGGGTCAAAATTAACCTATTAAGGCTTGGGTTGACCAAGTCAAACGTTGACTTGGTCAACTCAGGCCACCATGCCCAAGTCTGGGCAAAATCAAGGTCAACACTCATATTTCATTAATCAATCATAGGCAATAAATTAAGTTGGGTTACTAATCTATACTCGAATCTAAGCTATTAATTAGAATTGATTAGGAATGATGGACTAAAATTGAATCTAAACTATTAGTAGGAAATTAATTGAGACCGTTAATTGTCTGCTTGAGTTGTTGATTGCCAGTTGAGTGAAAGCGTAATTAGTTAATGATTATTGGTTAATAAAATTACTGAAGATGAAATATTATTTTTAAAATTATGAATATATAATATAAGACAAAAAGTAAAGAAGAGATGAAAAATCATGTTTTAACAAGAAGAGTCGTATGCATTTAAACTATTATCTTATATATTGTATGACTTCTAGTCTTTAAATACTCTTATAATAGAATGAAATGATGTATGCATTAAGGTTTGTATGGAGCAGCTTTCTTACGGCTTTTTAAATAAATTTATGAAAAAAAAATTCTTGAACTAAAAATTTTTGTATTAAAAAGTTATTTCAAAAAACAGTAAAAAACTCATCCCAAATAAATCCTAAATTAATTTGCTTGCCATATTAGTAATATAATAAGTACATTTGGTGGTCTTTCTATTATAATAAAATTTGCCCTCCATCAAGTTCATAACCTAAAGAAACAATAATGACATACATGCAAGAGAACATTAATAATAATATAATATGAATTAACATATATAATTAGAACCCTAAAGTTCTAATAATAAAATGTCTTGAGTAGGGGTTTAAACTGAAGAATATTAAGAATGGGAAGAAGAAGAAGAAACAGTAAAAGCTTTGTAAACTTTATTAATATTTCATGTATTACATTATACAGGTCTTAGCTATATATAGAATAGGAATTCACGTGTAAGAGAGTAAGTGGTCCTAGATACATTTAATGTATTTACATATATAGCCTTAACATTCCCCCTTAAACTGACGAGCGGGGAGTAATAGTCAGTTTGGATCTCAATTCTTTGAACCGTGGAGTGGTTAGAGGTTTGGTTAAGATATCAGCAATTTGATCGGTTGTGCTGATAGGAAGCAACCGTATGACATTATTCTGAATGTGCTCTCTGACAAATCGCTGATCAATTTCTATGTGCTTCGTACGCCCATGAAACACCAGATTATTGGCTAATGCAATAGTAGATGTATTATCACAATAGACATCAACTGGCTGAGAATGTGAAATGCGAAAGTCGGCTAGTAGACGCTTGATCCATATAGTATCTGCTGTAGCCGATGCAAGAGCTCTATACTCAGACTCTGTCGAGGATCTGGATACGGTTGGCTGTTTCTTGACTGTCCAGGAGACTATAGTATCGCCCAGAAATGTACAAAAGCCGGATGTGGATTTGCGGGTAAGAGGATCGGACGCCCAATCTGCGTCCGAATAGGTCCGCAGCTGTAAACTAGATCGAGTGATCGTAAGTCCATAATCGATGGTCCCTTTGATATAACGAAGTAATTTCTTGAGCAGCAGCGTGTGATGGATCGCTGGATCATGCATATGTTGAGACAATGCATTGACGGCGAATGCAATGTCAGGTCGAGTTAAAGTTAGATATTGTAACTATCCGATAATTTGTCGATACTAAAGAGCATCAAAGCAAGGCGAGTCGCCATCGTTCGTTACTGGAGTTTTAGAAGAAGATGGGTTAGAGACCGAATTGATTATGCAACTCGGCCATACGAAGAATTGAATTCGCGTATTGAGATTGAGAAAGGAAAAACTTATCTTGTGTGTGGTCGATTGTGATGCCCAGAAATTGGTTCGCAAGTCCGAGGTCCATCATTGTAAATGTTGATTTCATTTGATCAATCAAGTTGTTCATTTTGGATTCGTCGTTCCCAGTAATAAGAATATCGTCTACGTAGACGAGTAAGTAAATTTGGAGATCATTCCGTTGCAGTATCAATAGCGAGGGATCCGCCTGGCTGTGCATGAATCCAATTTGTAGCAGACATTTTGTGAATGTGGTGTACCATTGCCGTGGTGCTTGACGCAAGCCATAGATAGCCTTGCGAAGACGACATATATGGTTCGGATTGGTCGAGTCTTTTTGATAAGTCCATTTGGAGCCAATGGTAGAGGCGTTAGGTGGGGGTGGGATAAGATCCCAAGTACCCTGTTTTTGAAGGGCAAAAAATTCCTCTGTCATTGCCCTGCGCCACTTAACATGTTTGTTGGCTTCCGTAAAAGTGGTCGGATCGTTTTGATGGTTCCCGTGATGTAGAAGATAAAGACGTTGAACAGGTTTGAGGGATCCTGTTTTGGCCCTGGTAGTCATATGATGCCGAAGAGGGGAATCAGACCGTGTTTGTATATCAATTTGATGACCATGAGTAGCAGCTGGAATAATGTCATGGCTCGTGATATCCTGTCTCGTGCAGTCAGCAGATGGTTGAATAGAAGTATTGATCTGCTTCGTGCCACCATTTGAATTCAATGTAGAAGGCGGCATGAGAAGGGGATGAGGAACAGCTGTTGAGACGGGAACTTCTTGAACAGACCTGTTGATGAATGGAAAAGAGTGTTCATTAAACTTAACATGCCGAGATGTAATAATTTTATTTGTGATTGGATTTAGACATTTATATCCTTTCATAGTGTCTGAATATCCAATGAATATGCAGGAAGAAGACGTCAGTGATAGTTTGGTACGTTGAGTGTGTGGTAAAAGTGGAAAACATTCACATCCAAAGATTCTTAGATGTTCATATGAAGGTTTGATATTAAACATTCTTTGCAAAGGCGAGAGATATTTTGTTGTAACAAACGGTGCCCTGTTAATGAGGTAAGTGGCTGTAGAAGCTGCTTCCAACCAGTAAGACATGGGTAGACCGGCGGTTTGTAACAAGGTTCTTGTGGTCGTGATAATATGGCGATGTTTTCTTTCTATGACCCCATTCTGTTCTGGCGTGTAAGGGCACGATGTTTGATGATGGATGCCGGCAGCCTTGGTGACAGCTTGGAAGTGGTGATTCACAAACTCACCACCGCCATCCGTGCGAATGACTTTGAGTTTGTGATTGGTTTGCCTTTCGATAAACCTAACAAAATTACTGAAAATATTAGGAACATCGAATTTAAGCATAAGTGGAAATAACCAAATAAATCGCGAGAAATCATCAACAAAAATTATATAGTATCTAAAACCTTGGTGTGAGGGAACCGGAGAGGGTCCCCACACATCCGAGTGAACAAGATCTAGAGGAGCTTTAGTAATACTATTAGAACGTTCAAAAGACAATTTGTGTCCTTTACAAGACATACAAGGGTTACAAGAAAAACGAGTAAATGATATGTGTAAAGCAGGATTGCTTTGCGAGATCCACTGAAGAACGCGGGTGTGAGGATGTCCAAGCCGACAATGTCAATTGGTTTCGGATGACCGATTAGCAGACAGTGCCGTGGAAGCTGGAGTTGGCTTTTGCGTCCTAGACGGAATCTTGTATAGACCGTTATTACATGGTCTGGTGAGAATGACCTGATTGTTCGTCCGATCCTTAAAAACAAAACCAATAGCGTCAAACGTGATAGAGATTGGATTATCTTTAACGAGATTTGATATGGAAAGCAAATTATAAGACAAAGATGGAATATGCAACAGACGAGAGAGAACAAGCTTACTAGCCGGGGTTGGAAGGATCCCAGCACCCGTATGAGCTATCGGGATGGATCTTCCGTCCCCTATGGTTACCGTGTCATTGCCGTTGTAGGTGTTGTAGGTAGCAAGATTCTCCAATGTGTTGGTCATGATGTGTTGGTCATGTGTGACGATGCACCGGAGTCTATGTACCAATCTACACCTGTATGACCGTCCGATTTGGCCACCAGAGCGTTGGTGTTCTTAGACGAACCTTGGGATGGAATGTAGTTGGCATTGAGTTTGTGCCAACACGCATCCGCCTCGTGGCCTTTCTTTTTACAGATTTGGCATATCACCGCGGGTTGAGTAGAGGATTTATTTGTAGTATTCGTGTCATGGTTTTGTCTGGACCGACCGCGACGGCCATGACCGCGAAATGTGTACAGAGCCGATTGATTGTCTGGATCTTTAGAGAATTTCAGTGCCGACGATATGATTTCAAATGGATCTCTTCACTGATGAGAAGAGCATATAAGTTGTCCAGGGTCATCGTGCCTTGCATTGTGCGAATCGTGGTCGTGAAGGATTGATAAGCCGGCGGAAGTCCGTTTAGGATATAAATCATGATATCTTCCTGATCGATCGAGGATCCCGCAGAAGCAATCTGTTCCACGATTTTCTTAACTTCGGTGAGGTAGTCTGTCATAGACATGGATTGCAAAGAAATGTTGTGGAGCTCGTTCTTGAGCTGTATAACCTTGGAGCGATTGGAAGATTGGAACCTAGTATGAAGCGTCGACCAGATCTCTTGAGTTGATTCAAGATGAATCACGTAGGGTAGAACGGCCGGGGATATGGTGGAACACATAGCCGTTGCAAGGTTCTGATCGATAACAGCCCATTGATGCGGATCTTGATTTGGATCCAAGTTTTCAGTGGCCGATCTTGCTTCAAGAAAGGCAGCGAATCCATTCTCCTTGAAGAGTTTTGCGATTTGCGAACTCCAGATGGGGAAATTATCCGCCGTGAGGGAGTGCGGTACAAGAAATTTAAGATTCGAAATCACAAACTTTAGAGATTGAGAGATGACCGGAGCGGACGGCTGTGCGCCGGAGGTGGCCGCAACCGAGGAAGAAGTGGAAGCCGATGTCGCCATAGCGAAAGCTCATAATCTTGCTGCTCTTGATACCATGAAGAATATTAAGAATGGGAATAAGAAGAAGAAACGGTAAAAGCATTGTAAACTTTATTAATATTTCATGTATTACATTATACAGGTCTTAGCTATATATAGAATAGAAATACACGTGTAAGAGAGTAAGTGGTCCTAGATACATTTAATGTATTTACATATATAGCCTTAACATAAACTAGTTGAATTCGAGTTAGAGGGTGTTCGAACTCAACTTGTGAGTCGAATATCGAGCTCGAACTCGAGTCGAGCTTGACTCACAACAATATAACGAGCTCATCGAGCCGCTTGCCAAGCCGTTCAAATTCCCGATTTCCCGTCTGGTTTTATTTTTCCCGTCCAATTTTAAAGGTGCTGCGATGGCTTTGGTAAAGATGAAAAAGCTTGTAGATCTCCTCTAACATAATATATGCTGCCGTTTTAGGTTATATCTTTTATTTTTTTTATTTTTTTGAAAATTTTATGGTTTTAGTAATAATTAAAGTTGCAACATTTAATAACATGGATAATCTCACACAATTTTTGTTTACCCACCTAGCTAGTGAAGTCTTGAACTTTTTTTTTTATTTTTAAATGCAAGAAAAATATTAATAATTAAAAAAATTAAATAGCAATTCGAGCGAGCTCGCGAGCTCACGAGCCAAGCCTCATCAAACTCGAAATCGAGTTCAAGCTCAAGCTCGACTCGTGAGCTCGATAAACTTGACTCGAGAGCCCGTAAATAAGTCCAGCTCGAGCCGGCTTGCGAGCCGTCTCGGCTCGCTTACACCCCGTCTCGAGACGATTGAGTGCTCACGATAGGGCTTCGATTATTGGTTTAATATTGAGGTTACAATCATAAGTTAAACCATCTCTATTATATTTATGAGTAGATTACACTAATGTGCAAATGGACAAGCAGAAAGTATTATTGTTAGGGAATAATGACAATATGGTATTTGCCGTTACATTCCAATTTATTATCGTACGCAATTGAAAAATAACGCAAATTAAAATAACAAGGAGAGATCACATGATCGAGCAGGACGAAGGTTCGTCCTCGCAGATGAACTTCAAAGTTCTGCACCCATCGTAGCATGGCGCGGCACAAGTTGGCACCACCTTGCAGGTGCACCTTCCATAGCATCCACATACTGGAATGAAAGGCCAAACCTCCGGATACCGGTACGGGTACGGGTACGGATATGGGTACGGGTACGGACATGTAGACGGTATATCGGGCGGAGGCGGAGGTGGAGGCGGAGGCGGAGGCGGAGGCGGAGGCGGAGGCGGAGGCGGAGGTGGAGGTGGAGGTGGTTTATCGGGTTTGTTCTGCTTGATCTGAATATCTTTGATGACCTTGCAGGCTTTGCAACAGAGTTTCTTGGAAAGCTTCTTGGGATCGAATGGGCCGGAGACGATCACTTTGCTCTCTTTTTCGTTGTACTCTACAGATCGAATGTTTTCTCGATCTCAAAGAAATCAATTAATAATTCGTCATTTTATGAAAAAACAAAAAATGCTGATGATAGGGTTTCTTTTAGAGATAATTAGAAAATGACGTTGATTGGAAGTAGGAGTTGCTTACTTTGGAGTTTGCCGAGCACCTTCCTAATTTTCTTGGAGCAGATTGTGCATTCAAGATCTACTTTGAGGATTAAAGTGGACATCTGCTACAACACGATACAAAGTAAAAAGAACTGATATAAGTGAATAGTTTTCAGTTAATTAATTTAATTAATATATTTATTCTTTTATGATTTATTAGCTATTTCTTTAATTCAGAAATTGAGCTTAACTAATCTTGTCCTATTCTTGTATATTATTGAAATGAGTTGTTTGCTTTTTAACATAAATTAATTCCTATTTTGTCTGAGGGGATATTTGGTTGCCTGTATTTATAGTGTAAAGTAATACAAATGTAATGCAGGGGTTTTAAAATTTTTGGTACTTGGTTTGAAGTAAAGTAACATATAGATTGTAAAAAAGATTGCATTCCAAATATTCTAAGTAGTGCATTTTTAGTGTATTTGGAATTTCCTTCAATTTGGACGATTTGTAAATACATTGCAAGCGCATCGTCATTGCCATCGCCGCTGGCTGTCATCCACCATCGCTGGTTACCACCTTCGGCCACCAACCACCGTCATCTGCCACCATCGGCTGCCGGCCATCGCTCACCACTGGCTATTGTTAAAGATATGTTTTGGAGTACTTTTCTACTATATATAAGCAAGTTGTATATCGATTTAGCTGAGTGTAGGATGTTGTTGGAAAAGTTTGAAATAATTTATGTATATACAATTCTTGTATCTTATTTTCTCTACATATTTGAAAAAAAAAATGATGATGATTGCTCTGTGAATGTAGAAAATTTGTAAGAACTCTGAACCATATATAAATTTATTATGTTCTTGTTTTTCATTTCTTTACAAATGTTACTTGAAATTAGTTCTTTCATGTTCATGGAAATCAATAAACATTAATTAACCTACTGTTTTGCCTTTGGAAATCAATTTCGTAAAAGTTCGATTTACAAATAAATCTTTAAAATTACGATCGAGCTATAAAAGCTGGAAGGTTTAGTGGTTGATTTATTTCTTCCACGCACAACAAGAACTTTTCTCATAAGAATAAGAGAAATTACGGCCGACAGATAGAGAAGAATTTGTCCTCAGAGAAATAGAAAAAATTGTATGAAGGAGTTTGATAACCTAATCGATCCAAATAAATGGAGAGTAATTTTTTTTTATGGAGAGTAAAATTATGTTGTGCCAAGAAGGAAGACATTACAGTTAATAAAAACTATTATATTGATCAAAGCAATTCTAACTTAATTTCTAAGAAATCGGATGGAATAAGGCAAATTAACAACAAGATAATAAAAGAAAGAGTGGGATATTTTTCATGATAAACAAACAAATTTGAAGGAGAAGAATGTGAATAACAGCGGAAAGGAACAATTTTCACCTTCTCTGCCAGTCTTCGGACGAACCAGTTTTCCCCAATGCGGCGAGAGATGGAGAGGGAGAGAGAGGAGAGAAAATAGTTGTAGCTAGTGATTAATGCATGAAAAACAGCAATTCTTTTAAACAGCGAGACGCAACCCCTCCAAAACAGCAATTCTTAATGAGTGGGGTGTAAAAAGCTTAATTTAGTTGGTAAATAAATTAGAATTCTATATATTATGATATTTTTGTAAAAAATTAACCAGAATATGTTTCCAAAATTTTAGATTTATATAATATTTGTTATATATGCATTACATTAATTTTAAAGAATATTACTTTGGTCCCGTCGTCGACCGACATCAGACTTTCTCCTAGCCGTCGACTATCACCTGACTTTTGCCAGACTGTCGACTGAAGCCGGAGTTTTTCCCAGTCACTGATTGAAGCCGGGCCACCGCTCAACTCTCCCTATTATTATATTTTCACAGTTTTTTAATTAAGGGACAGATCAAGCTTTTTAATCTATTCAAGTATCGTTGAATCATTTCGATTGGGCAATTTTTCCCTTTTTCAGAATTTTTCCTGTTTATGTGTTAGATATCCGTATAACGATGAGACGAAAAATTTTAAATCTATCGTTGCATACATTTTAGCCCTCAACAATACTCTCTACTAAATGCTAGAAATTCTTGTGCTAAGCAGAGAACTCTTCTTTGGAAGGAATTTTTATTGCCTCAGGTTACCTGACGCAACTCTACGTTCGGCATAGCCTAATCAAGCGCCACGTAGCAGCCTCATTTTCGCAGACCCGACCCGACGAATATTTGGTTTATGGCAAGTGCGTTTTTTGAATTTGACGGCCCGGCAAGCGAACCCAAGAAAATCCCGGCGGACCCGAAATTTTTGTTTAATTTGCAAATAAAGATCATCGTCTTTCACTTCAGTCATCATTTGCTTGCATATACAAAAATTTTCTTCCGGCAACTATTCTTCTTCTTCCAAGTTCGAAGCTCCCCGCATTTCCGGCAACTATTCATCTTCTTCCTAGTTCGAAGCTTTCGAGAAGAAACAATGCCTCGGGTTAGTTCCTTTATTGATAATCAGTGTCTCACCTTCTTTTTAGTAAATGGGGTTTAGGGTAGGGGTGTAAACGAGTCGAGTCGAGTCGAGTATTAGCCTTATCAAGCCTGGCTCGTTTGATCCTTAATGAGCTCGAGCTCGAATTCGAGCTCGATTAATGGTACGTGGCCACTCATCCAACACCTTCTTAATAGTACAAATTTGTGAAAGAAATAAATTTGTTGTAGGGTAATCTGTTCCAGAAATAATATCAGTTGCTTCGTTGAAGAATCCCAAAACATCACAAACCTTTTCAATTTTATCCCACTCCTCCTCTGTTGGACATGCAACATATGCCACTCCTCCTCTGTTGGACATGCAACATTCCACCATCTTGACTGCTCTAAGAGAATGAGTTTTCTATATCTGATGGTTGGAAGTGTAAGATTTTTTGCTTTTTGATGGCACGAATCCTAGCAGCACATCGGTCCAAATGTCTTTTAAATTGTGTTGTTGCACCAGTAACTCCAATAAGTAGTGTTTTTTTACAATGTACACATTCTCCTTTTTTTTGCCCAGTAGGAGACTAACTTCTTTGAAGTCATCCCAAACTTTAGATCTTTTTTTTCTTTTATTTCTTCCTATAACATCTTCAACTTCTTCAATATCATCCACTTGATTTTTATTAGTCCACTTTTCAACCTCTTCGTCATTATCATCATTATGTGTATTATTCTCATTCATAGGTTGACTACCAA